>NC_080111.1:102500-385000 GCF_950005125.1 Chionomys nivalis
ACTATACCCAGCTCTAAAAGTGACATTTTAAAGAGCAACGCCCTTCCACCCCTACCCTCCAAGTGCATGTTTCTAGTACAATTGCCACATGGCACTTTTCACAATAGTAATTAATTAGAAAACATTTGTTTAGTGTTTATCCATTGCTAACCTTTAAGCCCATGAAGTAGGAACCACAGCAGGTACAAAGGTAAACGTAACAAGGAGCTCCCTTAATGTAGGAGATGAAGTCAGAAAAACACTCAAAACCAGAGACTGCTCTCAGTGAGAAAAGAGAAAACATTTCCAGGAGACAGAACTCATGTAAAAGAGTAAACAAAAACAAACAAATAAAAGAAACTTCAAATATTTCAAGAACAACCAGCCTGGTCTACAAGAGCTAGTTCCAGGACAGGCTCCAAAAAACCACAGAGAAACCCTGTCTCGAAAAAAAAAAAATTTCAAGAACACAGGAGTTAGGAACATATGCGATGGCAGGCGGAAGTGGTGCACACCTGTAACCCCAGCATCCAGGAGGCAGAGGCAAGTGGATGTGTGAGTTCAAAGCCAGCCTGGTCTACACAGCAAGTTCCAGGACAGAGACAACTACACAGAGAAAAGCAAACAATTCAACATAGACAACAGTTTGCGCATCAAGGCACATGGGCCATTCTTGTAGCTGAATTTGCTAATTCAGCCTCAGATTCAGTAGGAGTCAGATATGCTGGCACATGCTTATCAGGGCTGAGCAGGAGGATCCTTTTACTCAACAACAAACAACTCTTTTGGTCATAAAAAAGCATAGAGTCCGATCTCCTTACATGATGAGTCAAGGATGTGGCTCAGGGACTAAAGGACTTGATGTGCAAACAGGATGAGCTCAGATTCCCAGCAGTCACAGAAATGCCAGGGTAGCCTGAGTGTCTGCAGTCCCAGTGCTAGAGGGGCAGAAAAGGCAGACCCCTAGGGCTTGCTGACCAGCTCAAACAGTGAGCTCCAGGATTAGTGATAAAGCCCATAAAATAAATAAATAAAGATACGGAGAGTAGTGGAGGAGGAGGCATGACATTGACCTCTGACCTTCACACACACGCCAGGACACAGGAGCACACAGAGATTTTTTTTAAAATGATTATATGAGATAGTTAACTTCTTTCCAGATATAACACCAATTGATTTCTATGTTATAAAAATATCCAAAAACAACCTACCTTCTGCAAATGTAACTGTTACAGTCTCTCTGAGAATATTCCCGCTATCTGTAGTCCACTGAAGCTGAAGTGAGAACATTTGTTTCAGCAAAATCAACGGAGTTATACCGAAAATAATCTTAAGACATTAATACAACAATCATATTTTCTTTTAAAAATATACACTCTTTTTCTTTTTTTTCTCTTTTTTTTTTTTTTTTTTTTTTTTGGTTTTTCGAGACAGGGTTTCTCTGTGGTTTTGGAGCCTGTCCTGGAGCCTCTTGTAGACCAGGCTGGTCTTGAACTCACAGAGATCCGCCTGCCTCTGCCTCCCAAGTGCTGGGATTAAAGGCGTGCGCCACCACCGTCCAGCCAAATGTACACACTTTTACTTATTTTGTGTCTCGTGTACACACATGGTTTGGCACACATGTGGAAAGCAGAGGACAACTTTTGGAAACGGCAAGCACCATTACCTACTGAATCATCTAGCCAACTCTATTTTCTTTTTCTTCTAAGTAGGAGCTGATGCAGAGGCCACAGAAGAGTGATGCTTACGGGCTTGTTCTTTATGGCTTGCTCGGTCTTTCTTTCTTTCTTTCTTTCTTTCTTTCTTTCTTTCTTTCTTTCTTTCTTTCTTCTTTCTTTCTTTCTAGGATGTATTTATTTATTATGCATACAGTGTTCTGCCTTCAGAAGAAGGAACCAGATCTCATTTTAGATGGTTGTGAGCCACCATGGGGTTGAAAATTGAACTCAGGACCGCTAGAAGAACAGCCAGCACTCCTAACCTCTGAGCCAACTCTACAGCCCTCTACTTTCTTTTTCTACTCTCTCTCTCCTCTCTCTCTCTCGTCTCTCTCTCTCTCTCTCTCTCTCTCTCTCTCTCTCTCTCTCCTTTCTCCCTCTCTCTCTCTCTTCCTCCCTCCCTCCCTCGCTCTCTCTCACACACACTGTGTGTGTGTGTGTGTGTGGTGTGTGTACAGATCCAGAGGACAGCACTAAGTCTGTTTCCTTTGAGATGGCAACTTTTACTGTCCTGGGGCTCACCAATTAGACAGCAAGTTCCATCCTTCCCCCACACACCAGCACTGGGACTGGAAGTTCACTCCTACCATGCTCAGCATTTTTATGTGAGTCCTAGGGGATCCCACTTAGACCAGCATGTTTGTGCAGCAAGCACTTTACAGAATGAGCTCTCCCCCAGCTTCCTGTTTTATTTTCACTACACTCGTGTTTTGTTCTGTAATCACTCTGTACTTGTTTACATTCTCAAAGCGCAAGTATGTCCCACTATGTTAGGGTCTATGAACTCAGATATCAGCAATTTGGATAGGAAGTGTAGAAGGAAAATATTTTATTTCTTGAATTTGGTAGAGTAATAATAAGTTTAGATACACAACAAACAAAGAGAAACCATGCCAGCAGGTCCAGCATTTGAAATACCCAAGTACTAGGACTGGAAAGATGCTCAGCAGCAAAGTACCAGCTCATCTTACAGAGCCCATCATGATGACTCACAGCCACTTATTATTACCCCAGGTTCAGGGAATCCGACACCCTCTTCTGGCCTCCATGGGACACAGGCATGCAAGCAAAACATCCACATACATAAGAAATAAGTACAATTCAAAAATGTTCAGATAGTAAAACTTGGAAAGTAAAAAGTCAAGAAGGAAAAAGTTAAAGCTACTCAGATTTCAATTCCTAAGTTAGTCACTACTTCTACTGTAATCACTAATTTCTCGATAACTATGGTAAAATTATCTCAGAAATTACTAATATTGACAGAGAAATGACAATATAAAATATGAGGTAAACACTGATATTCATATATGGCATGTAGAGCTCACTCTGTGGACCTGAAACTGAACTACTTAACCTTGACCATCTATTTTTTTAAATGAGTAAGGGATATACTCAGTATGTGCTCAATAAATGTCTGTAAACTGAATAAGAAGGAGTTCTCGCCAGGCGGTGGTGGCGCACGCCTTTAATCCCAGAACTTGGGAGGCAGAGGCAGGTGAATCTCTGTGAGTTCGAGACCAGCCTGGTCTACAAGAGCTAGTTCCAGGACAGGCTCCAAAGCCACAGAGAAACCCTGTCTCGAAAAAAAAACAAAAACAAAACAAAAAAAAAGAAGTAGTTCTCATAAAGAAAAAAATACTGATTTTTCTATGTTATATTTAGATTTGGAAATCTACTGTTTCTTTTCCTTGTGAGGGTAGTAAGAAATATGCAACTAAGTCATTCTGAGAGCTTGAGGAATTCATATTTTAGAAAATTACCTAATGTATTTCCTTAAATCATAGCAATTGAGATGGTCTAACAGTAGCCTTTTCTATTAAATATTACCAGAACTAGAGACTCGCTAACGCATTAATGGGAGCTGAGAAAGACTCTAATGAAACAAAGAAGTGGGTGTGATCGTACCGTTGCTGGAATAATCTCTGGGTTATATACCATATCTCCAGTCCTCAAGGATTTCCGTACCTCATGGATATGATTTTTTATATCATTTACAGTTGGAAAAAAGGACAAATTATGTCTTTCAGGTACCTCATCAGGTCTGAACAGCTCTCTTTCCACAAATTTTCTGTGGAGGATATAAAATAAAAATATAACTATAATGATGCACTTATAGACTGATTGAAAGTTTCTCTTTCAATATAAGCTTTTATAAAGTATGATTCACATTTCTATAAATAATTCATATGTATATAAAATAATTCTGTAAATAATAAAATATTAGCCACTTTAGATTTCCTTCTATTCATTAAAACATAGAATTTGCCAGGTGGTGGTGGCCACCTCTGTATACCAGGTGGCCTCCCTCTGTATACCAGGCTGGCCTCAAACTCACAGAGATCCACCTGCCTCTGCCTTCCAAGTGCTGGGATTAAAGGCGTGCACCACTGCCGCCCGGCGAAAGGTGCTATTTTAATTGGTTCAAATCACACATATTACAGAGCTTTAACATTTTATTTCGTTTGTTTGCTTGTTTCAAGACAGGGTGTCTCTGTGTAAACAGCACTGGCTGTCCTGGAACTCACTCTGTAGATCAGGCTGGCTCAAACTCACAGAGATGTACCAGCCTCTGACTTCCAAGTGCTGGGATTAAAAGTGTGTGCCATCACCTCCAGCCTAATGGAACTTTTATTTGTAGTATTTCGACGTATCTTTAATGGTACTCAAGATACTTATGAATTAAACTTGGACCACAATTCTCAGTTTGAACATTATAATGTTTTTAAGTGCTTACCATATCAGACACAATTCTGAACACACTACAGGTATTTCCTTCAACTATTACTGTGACCATGTGACCTGGTGTAAGAATCAATTCCACCTTACAAATGAGGGAGTTGAAGGCTGCACAAGTTGAAGTTGCCCTGAATTATATACCTGTTTAATAAGTAAGAAAACATGGACCTATTTCCAATTCGTATATGTAAACATCATGTTACACTGCTTCTAAAGGTACCAATTAATATTACATGAAACTTGATGGTTCAAATATTGTGAGACAATAAGATTTCGGAAGGCAAGATAATGTAAGAAAAGTAACATTGCTATACAATTACATGTTTAATACATTTGTGCTTTATATATTACATTTATTAGATCTGCAGAGTTGCATTACTTTTCTTTCTCATTGAACTTCTTTTTAAATAAGTAGAATAAGAATTTTAAAATTTTGAAATAAGTAGAATAAGCCAAATTTTAGTAAATAGTGGATGGCTTTACTAAATTTTGGCTTTGTTCTGTAGGCAACTCAATGAAAACAAATGTTTATTTCTGAAAACAGAAAGGTTATACGGTGTCTGCTCACTGTAGCTGTGCACACTTTGAATCCCAGCACTCAGGATGCAGAGGCCAGTAGATCTCTATGAGGCCTGGTCTACATAGTGAGTTCCAATCTAGCCAGGGATATACAGTGAGACGCAATCTCAAACAGACAAAAACTAATTCTTATAATTCTCATTTTGTTATTCAGATTTCAGTACACAGTAAACAAAAGGAGCAAAGTATCATAACGTTACACACAGGCTGTACAGCCAGATCCAGGTTTCAGTTCTGACGCTGTCTTTCAAGGCAATTACTTAGCAATTTTTAATTTCTATTTTTTCATGTGTAAAATTATTATTATTATTTTTTTTTTTGGTTTTTCGAGACAGGGTTTCTCTGTGGCTTTGGAGCCTGTCCTGGAACTAGCTCTTGTAGACCAGGCTGGTCTCGAACTCACAGAGATCCACCTGCCTCTGCCTCCCAAGTGCTGGGATTAAAGGCGTGCGCCACCACCGCCCGGCTCTCATGTGTAAAATTATATATTTAAAGGTTTGGCAGAATATGTGATATACATATATCAATCACCCTATTACAATAATTGTCATTGTAGTTAATCTGGATAGTTATTCATCTAATAAAAAACTTTTTCTTTCTTTTTTCAAGACAGGGTTTCTCTGTGTAGCCCTGGATGTCCTAGAACTAGCTCTGTAGACCAGACTGGCCTTGAACTCATAGAGATCCACTTGCTTCTGCTTCCTGAGTGCTGGGATTAAAGGTGTGTGTGCCATCACCTCCAGCCTAATGGAACTTTTATTTGTAGTATTTTGACGTATCTTTAATGGTACTCAAGATAATTAATGTTGTTGTGATACATAACATATTTATGGTTGAATATAACATGGTTATAGTAAATAGTTTAACTTATCTTTTTAAAAATAAAATATTTTAATTTTTGAGAACATCATACATGTATATATTCTATTTTGATCATATTCATTCCCCATTACAATAAAATTCTATTTAATTTCAAATAATCTAAAATAATTACTTTAATCTAGGTTTTTAATATTCTGATTCTACACATTTTTATCTTAATAATATGTATCATGTCATTCAATTCATTTCAGGAATAGTGACTCACACCTGTAATCCCAGCACTTAGTTACCTGAGATAGGAAGATTGCTGAAAACTGGAAGCCAACCTGGGATATATAAGTGAATTAAAGGCCAGGAAGACCTTAGCTAGTAAAATAAAATAAATTCTTCACGTAGAAATAGTCTAATCTGCCAAAGATTTAGTGTCTCAAATAAGCATTTAGAATTATATTAAGAAATACCATATGAAGCTTGCCAAGCATTGGCTGAAAACAGTGTTCACAGGTGAGATGGAGATGTCCTGGAAAATCAATGCTTAGTCTATCACCTAGGCAACCAGTGTAAAAGAAAACGCTGCTTCTCCTGTACCTGAGCTGCTTCCTCAATGCATACACTTGTCCTACTCCCTGAGACACTAATTCCTGAATCTTATGCGCTACTTGCGGGTGGAGACGTGAGGGCAACGCACAGTTCTCATCTCTGACTACAGTTTCCTCTTCCTCAAGAGAAGACATAGGAAAAGGAGATGGTGACAGAGAGAGGCCACGAGTCTCTAATTCATGATACTGATGAGCTTGCTGTGTAGGTAACTGCACATACCATCTGATAAGAGAAAACATTTGAAATTATTAAAATTTAAATATTAAAATTTGATAATTCAGACAAAAGTGGGAATCATATTACTTAGGCTAATATGCATCAAGAGACGGAATAACCTTTTAAACAAAAATCACATATGATTATGCTATGTAGAATAAAATTTAAAATGTCTTATGTTCAACTCCTCTAAGATTGACTTTATACTCAAAAAGGTAGCTTCATAAACTTTTACTATGACCCTAATGTTAAGGCAATGCAGGGATTTACACATATATGAGGGCAGAGAGACTGCTCAGAAGTTAAGAGCACTTGCTGATCCACATGGTAGCTCACAGCCATCTGTAACTCCAGCTCCAGGTACCCAAAGCTCTTTTCCAATTTACATAGGTACCAGGCATGCACATGAGACACACACAAAGAGAGAGAGAGAGAGAGAGAGAGAGAGAGAGAGAGAGAGAGAGAGAGAGAGAGAGAGAGAGAGAGACTAGTGATTTAAATTTTGGTGAAGCACTTGGATAGTCTTTTACATTTATTGTTTGTGTATGTGTATATGTGGGGACACATATGTGTCAGCAGGCATATGTAGAGGTCAGAAAACAACGTGAAGGAGTCAGTTCTTGCCTTTTATCATGAGGGCCCTGGAGAGTGAACTCACTGAGCTATCCCACTGACTCCCTGTACTTCTGCTTGATATAAACCGATAAAAACAAAAGAGAGCAAGTTGTATAGTATGGAGCTGGAGAGATAACTCAGTTGTTAAGAGTATTTGGTATACTTGCAGAGATCCCAGGTTTGATTGCCAGCATACACATGGTGATTCACAACCATCTATAACTCAAGTCCTAGGGAATCCAAAGCCCTTTTCTGACCTCCATGGCATCAAAATGTACATGGTGCACATATATACATGCAGGAAAACCTCTTAAAAACAAAATAAAATTTAAAAATCTAATGATATTTTTAAAAGAAAAATATTAGAGCTACATATTTTAAAAATTTAAGGGTCTAGTTAATGACTTCATTTTTAAAATTTTTATAAACGATCATATAAAAGTTTTCCTTATATTTGACCTCATGCAATAATAAATTCTTCACCTGAATTAACAAATAAAGAACAGTAAGCCAGAAATATTATAGTTCCTTCTATCTAAAACATGAAGCATAAAATGAAATTTTACTAAGGGATTAAAATTCACAGATGGCTATCATAGTAATCAACAACGTATGCTTTGAGTTATACACAATTTTTAGGTAATAAACTTAATAACATATACAATAGTAAATAAGTTTAATACTGGTGAGGTATCTAACTTATAAAGCCAGTCCTCGATGAAACAATTGAAAACAGTGTCTGAATGTCATACCGAAGAACACCCCCAGCATCCACCAGGTTCTTCTTCAGCATGCTGAAGGCTTTCTCCTGCTCCACTCTGATGGTCTTCCTGTCCATCCGGGGGTCTGTAGGCACTCTGTATTCAGGGAACTTCTGTACCTTTTTAATGTAAATCCTTTATGCAATACAAAGAAGAAACTGTTCATTATAATCTCAAGAAATACCTAACATCAATAAAGAACTCAAAAAGAAAAGTTAGAGAATATTGAATTTAGTATTCAGAAGCTTATAAAAGCTGTCATATTGAGTGCATGATATTTAGAAAATTAACAGTGATCACAAACTGAGTATAAATGTCTAAATATAGATATTTTTTTTAACCTTTTTCCCCTTCCCTGTCCTGGAAGCCATAATTTGCATTTGGTTTATGTTACGGATCTTCTTCCAGGCTGATCGCCTTGAACCTCTCATTACCTAAATTCATTCATACAACAAAGATGTGTGATTTTTTTTCGTTTTTTTCAAGACAGGGTTTCTTTGTACATCTCTGGCTGTCCTGGAACTCATTCTGTACACGCGGAAGACCTTGAACTCACAGCAATCCACCTGCCTCTGCTCCACCCCCCAGTAATGGGATTAAAGGTGAGTACCACTGCCTAACCAACAAAAACACATAATTAAGCCACTAGTGGTGGTGCACGCCTTTAATCCCAGAGAGGAGGGTCTTTATGAGTTCAAGGCCAGCCTGATCTACATAGCAAGTTCCAGGATAGCCAGAGACTGTTTCCCAAAAAGAAAAAGAAGAAAATTATATTCCTCTGTTGAAGAGTCTCTCTGTATTTTCAATCAAGCACAAACTTCTTGACCACATTCTAGCTATCTCATGAGACCCTAAATTAAAAAAAAAAAAAAAAGACTTTCTTGTTTTATGAGTATGGGTGTTTTGACTGCATGCATGTTGTGCACCATGTGACTGCAGAGGTCAGAGGAGGGCTTTACAGACCCTGGACCTACAGTCAGGGATACTTGTGAAACACCATGTTGGTGCTGAAAATTGAACCCAAGTTCTCAGTAAGATCAGTCAGTGCTCTTAAGTGTTGTGCTATCTCTCCAGTCTCCTAATTTTTAATTTATTATTAAATATTAAAAATTTAAATTTTTAATACATTTGATTTACTTATTTATGTTGTGTATTGTGTGTATTTCTATCTTTGTGCACTCATGCTACTTCTTTCTCTACCCTCGAGTGTTGAGATTACAGGTGTGCATGATCACAACGGTCTTTTAAAAATGTTTGTTTTAGTCTGTGTGTGTGTGTGTGTGCGTGTGTGTGCATGTGTGTATATGTGTATGTGTGTGTCAGTATCTGTGTGTATGTGTGTATGTGTATATGTGTATGTGTGTGTATCTGTGTGTATGTGTGTATGTGCGTGTTTGTGGGTGCGTGTATGTGTATAGGTGTGTGCATGTTTGTGTGTGCGTGTATGTGTATATGTGTGTGTATGTATGTGCATGTGTGTATGTGTATGTGTGTGTCTGTGTGTGAGAGTGCACATGCCTAAGGATATGTATGCATATAACTCCTGGAACTGGTGTCGCAGATGTTTGTGAGCCACCATGTGGGTGCTGGGTCCTCTGAAAGAGCAGTTTACCACTGAACCATCTCTCTGGCCTCCACACAAGTCTTCTAAAACATGAGAATGCTTAAGTTTGTGATATATGTAATGCTAAAAAAAATTTCTTCAATTATCAACCAAGTCCAACCATAACATATTACCTTTGTTTTGTTTGACGAAGGGTCCTTGTTGCTAAGGCTGAACTAAACTTGTAGGCTAAATTCGTAGGCTCAAATGAGTCTTTCCCCTAATCTCCCAAGCACCCGGGATCACAGGCTTGAGTAGGACACTCAGCATACATACTCTCTTCTTTTGAAGCGCTGCTGATTTGGCCTAGGGATATGTGCATGCTACACACCTGGGCTACCTGTACCACTTTCCTATCCCCCAGCCCAATATGCATTTAACATTTTTTCATTTTACTAATAATTTTGAACATTTTCAATGTCTAAGAGAGTATAGAATATTAAGGAAAAAATCCTTTATTGATTCATATTTTTTATTCTCACCCAGAGCAATGACAACCTAGTCCTCTACCTAAAAATTACTATGGCTCTTATACATTGCTGGTATGAGTGTAAATTGGTAAAATCTCTTAGAAGCATTTTTTTCTTTGTCAACATTTTAAAAATATATAACCTTTCCCTGACAATTACCATTTATCTTACTAATAAGCTGAAATGAGGTTATTGGTTGTGGTTTTGATCTAATACAGAATTTGTCACTAGGTATACTGGTAAACATCTGTAAATCCCAGAATTAAAGAGGCAGAGGCAGGAGGATAAGAAATTCAAGGCCAGCCGGGCAGTGGTGGCGCACGCCTTTAATCCCAGCACTTGGGAGGCAGAGGCAGGCGGATCTCTGTGAGTTCGAGACCAGCCTGGTCTACAAGAGCTAGTTCCAGGACAGGCTCCAAAACCACAGAGAAACCCTGTCTCGAAAAAACAAAAAAAAAAACAAAAAAAAAAAAAAAAAAAAAAGAAATTCAAGGCCACCCTTGGCCACACAGTGTGTGTGAAGCTAGCCTGGTGACATATGAAAAACAATGTTTTCATAGCTTACATATCTATACATAGAGGATTAATTAAATGGTATGCTTTAAAATGGAGTACTAAACAGACATTTAAGAGAAAAGTCACTTTAAAGATAAACTAGAAATGAAGACAGCAGAGGATTTGGTGAGTAGTGCATGTCATAGGAACACTAGTCAGCACTTTGGTATCTGTGCATTAGATATTGAGGTGGTCTGAATGTGAGTGGCCCCCATCAGCTCATAGGGAGCTGTGGCCTTGTTGGAGGAGGGCTTTGAGGTCTCATATATACTCAAGCCATGCCCAGTGTCTCAGACTACCTCTTGTTATCTGTGCAAGATGTAGACTCTCAGCTCCCTCTCCAGCACTACGTCTGCCTGCATGCCGCCACATCCCACCATGATAATGACCTGCCTCGGAACTGTAAACCACCCAATTAAATGTTTTTCCTTTGTAAGAGTTGCCATGGTCAGACTGGAGAGATGGCTCAGAGGTTAAGAGCACTGTCTGGTCTTCCAGAGGACCTGAGTTCAATTCCCAGTAACCACATGGTGGTTCACAGCCATCTGTAATGAGATCTGGTGCCCTCCTGTACTCAGGACACTGTATGTAAAATAAATAAATAAATGAACAAACAAACAAATAAATATGTAGATAAATAAATTAGATAGGTAGGAAGATAGATAGATAGATAGATAGATAGATAGATAGATAGATAGATAGATAGATAGATAGATAAAAAAGTTGCCATGGTCATGGTGTCTCCTCATAGCCATAGAAACCCTAACTAAGATAAATATTCACTATAGTATTTCAGACAGCAGAAAAGAGGGAATACTATTACCTCAGTTTAAAGAAAGAAAACATTAGCAGGCTTTAGTGACCTTTTAGGGTAGAAGAACTGAGGTTTTAATGAGAAAGATACAAAACAGTAGTGGGAAAAAGAACTTAGAATTCACATAATTGAACTGTTTAAACTTAATAAAAATTCTTCTATTTGCTATTCAAAAATAAAACTTCAAGCCGGGCAGTGGTGGCGCGCCTTTAATCCCAGCACTCGGGAGGCAGAAGCAGGCGGATCTCTGTGAGTTCAAGGCCAACCTGGTCTACAAAAGCTAGTTCCAGGACAGGCTCCAAAGCTACAGAGAAACCCTGTCTCGAAAATCAAAAAAAAAAAAAAAAAAAAATTAAAAAAATAAAAATAAATAAAAACTTCATTGTAAAAAAATAAAGTAAGATAAAATAAGCTTACCTGGCTGGGCACGTAGCTTTGTAGAGATGACAAGACCTGCTTTCTTGTTCACTGATTCTCTTTAACTGAAAACCTTTTCTCCTTGGTCCATACTGACACTCCATTACCACAGCTCGACTACCTGTAGCCCAAAACCAACCAATGAACGTAATTTAGGTGCTCATATATTCTAGACAGATCTTTAATAACTTAGTTGTGGCAATTTCAAAATCTATAGTCTTAATTACATAATCTTACGGAGCAAAAACATCAGTATTTCTTACTAAAAATGCAGACAGTTTTTATATTCTTACCTCTATTTTTGATGCATATGAAAATTCCCATAATTTTCTTTTTCTTTTTCTTTTTTGATACAGGGTCCACTAAGTAGCCTTGGCTGGCTTTGAACTCCTGCAGAGCCTTCTACCTCTGCTTCCCTGAGTGCTGGATTATAAAGTAGCACCCCAGTACTTCTGGCTGAGTTTTTTGTTTGTTTGTTTTGTTTTGTTTTGTTTGTATAGCCTTGATTGTCCTGGAACTTACTACACAAATCAGACTGGCCTCAAACTCAGAGATATTCCTATCTCTGCCTTCTGAATGCTGGGATTAAAGGTATATGCCACTATGCCCGGCCTAACCTGGATATTTTTTAAAGTCTGGAAATACTAAGCCAGGGATTGCATGTAGAGAAGTTTATAACATTGTCAACAGAAATAAAAATCAGCACATTAATTCTTTTTTAAACTTATTTATTTAGTATGTATACAGTGTTCTGCCTACACACCAGAAGAGGACACCAGATCTCATTATGGATGGTTGTGAGCCATCACGTAGTTGCTGGGAATTGAACTCAGGACCTCTAGAAGAGCAGCCAGTGCTCTTAACCTCTCTCTGAGCCTTCTCTCCAACCACCCCGATTCTCACAGCACATCAATTATTTATAAGTAAATCTGAAGCCTAAAAATCTCAAAAAACAAAGCTTCTGGAACTTGCTTGGCTGTAGAATCTGTTCTAAACAATTAAATTTTATATGTCTGTCCATATATCTATCATCTATCTATCTGAGAAATGATTTATTTGTGTTAGTGAGACTATAAAGAATTAATTTTGGTTATGTTATGTTGTCTATAGGTCTACTTGGAATTTAAAATTCTATTTATGAAGTATTATTTATTCAGTGTCATAGAGTAAAACATAATTTTATGACATAAATTAGTTATATTTGCTGTTTTCTTTTTAGTTTAATATTCATTTCTAGCAATTAAAATTAAGTTCTTACCTACCAAAATGAAATGTATCCTATCACAGAGAAATCACATGTTCACAAAGAGCACAGCTACTGGGGAGCTGTAAGTAACTGATGAGAAGTACCTGCATTGACAAACGGGATACCGTCATAGGGGACATACTGGGACTTCCACATCAAGCGCGTGGCGGGTTTGGCTGGGCTTGGAGACTGGCGAGTGCCCCAGACACTCTGCGTTTGCTGCTTGTGAAAAGTTAGGATGCTCTCTAATTCAGTCTCACTCACACAGTAGCCCCGGTAGGAGTCTCCAATTTTCTGTAAAGGGAGTGAACAGTTAGTTTAACACGACGGTTACCAAAGATGAAACAGCATCAGTTCACTTCCCCACCACGGGCCTGTACAACCAGTGGGGTCTGATCTGAACTCAAGCGCTATCGTCAAACAGATGTAATGGTGTATAATGACACATTTGCCGCCATATGTAAGTTAGAAAAGAAAGCTTGAAGAATATGTAATATACCATTCTTTTGGGTATCTAAAATTCTACCCCTAGATCAACTAACACACGTTTTAAAGTTAGCTTTGTCTGCATAGTGAGTATCGGGCCAGCTATGGCTACATTGTGAGATCATCTCCAACAAACACAGTCAAAACAACAATAACAACAAAAGCCAGCTAAGTATCTGAATGAAACAAAGAAATCAGTCTAAAACTTTGAGTCTGGATATCTAAGGAAATGGTGTTTACTAATGGAACAGGCAAAGAATTTAGGAAGCAGAACTGATATGGTTGCAGTGAATTTAAGGTAAACTCTAAATAAAACTTCCAAAAAGACGCTGAAGGTCTGGGACAACAGTAAGAATTACAGAACTGGTGATATAGATTTGCAAAATATTTTATAGTTGAAAGTCAACAAAATAGGTAAAATCCTTCAAAAGATAAAATGAAGACAAAGTCAAAAGCAAATTTTGAGGAATTTATACTGAGACTATAAAAAGAAATAAATGCAAACATAGAGAGAGAGAGAAGGAGGAAGGAAGGGAGGGAGGAAGGAGGTAATTCAAAGCAAAAGTAGAAAGGGATGATAACAAGGAAAGTCAGCCACAGAGAAGAAACGATAGTGGAGCCAGCCAGAAGAGCTTTATATGACCGCTGCTTTTTCTCTTGTTCCAGTCTGTGTTTCAGGGAAAGGGCTTTATGTAACCCAAGCTGGTCTCAAACTCATGTAGCCAAGGAACATTCTAAACTCTTGGTCCTCCGGCCACCACCTCCCAAGGGCTGGGATTACAGGCATGCACCACACAATAGGCAAAACTTCCGCTTTACCAGAGCCTTGATCTTTAAAGAATGAAACAACAGGTGAGCTTAGATTAAGCATAAATGCATACAGAATATGACAGATAGCGACTTACTATTTGTATGCAAAAATGTTCATTCGGGGATGAAATGTTGCCATAACCAGGTAAATGAAACCTACCTCACAACTCCTAAGACGGCAGGCCCATATAGGTGTGTTAGAAGAAAGTGGCTGCAGAGGAGATGGCAAAGATTCCTCGAGCAGTCTGGGAGAGAAGAATAGATGTAAATACACAGCAATGCATGACAAAACATTTAACTGCTTTGTTTTTCTTTACTTCGTAATGTGTGTGTAATATTGTAACATATGGGCACACATGTGCATATATATGTGTGCGTATGTATATCAAAACCAGAGGTTGACATCAGATATTTTCCATAGTCACCCTTAACTTTTCAAATTTTTTTTTTTTTAATTTTTGAGACAGGGTTTCTCTGTAGCTTTTGGTTCCTGTCCTGGAGCTAGCTCTTCTAGACCAGGCTGGCCTCGAACTCACAGAGATCCGCCTGCCTCTGCTCCCCAACTTTTCAGATTTTTTGTTTGTTTGTTTTGTTTTGTTTTCAGACAGGGTTTCTCTGTGTAGCCCTTACTGTCCTAGAACTTGCTCTGTAGACCAGGATAGACTTGAACTCACAGAGATCTGCCTGCCTCTGCCTCCCAAGTGCTGGGATTAAAGGCCTGTGCCACCACCACACCATCTGGCTCATCTTGTTTTTTAAGACTGGGTTTCTCACTAAACCTGGAGCTCACTAACTCTGCAAACTGGCTGGCTAGTGAACTCAAGGGCTCAGTCTTCCTTTGGGCCCACTTTCCAGAGGCCACAGACAAGAACTACTATACCGCCGGGCGTTGGTGGCGCACGCCTTTAATCCCAGCACTTGGGAGGAAGAGGCAGGTGGATCTCTGTGAGTTCGAGGCCAGCCTGGTCTACAAAGGGAGTTCCAGGACAGGTTCCAAAGCTACAGAGAAACCCTGTCTCGAAAAAACCAAAAAAAAAAAAAAAAAAAACACAGAGCCTCGTACTTCGTGCCGAATGCTTTACTAACTAAGCCATCTCCCCACATCTTTAAAAAAAATATTTTATGGCCGGGTGGTGGTGGCGCATGCCTTTAATCCCAGCACTCGGGAGGCGGAGGCAGGCGGATCTCTGTGAGTTCCAGACAAACCTGGTCTACAAGAGCTAGTTCCAGGACAGGCTCCAAAACCACAGAGAAACTCTGTCTCGAAAAACAAAAAACAAAACAAAACAAAAAAATGTATCTTCATAGTTAACATACATGTAAGTTAATACACCACCACATGTGACTGGGGTTAGAGTGGGCATTGTATCCCCTGGAACTGGAATTACGGGGAGCTGTAACCCACTGTATGGGTGCTAGTAACCACACCCAGGTCCTCTACAAGAACAAGTACTCTTAAGCACAGAACCATCTCTCTAGCCTCTGACTCCTTTTTAAAAACAAACAAACAAAAATTTCTGTACATTTATTTAATGCTAGATGTATTCCATGCCATTGATTTATGTTTTTCTGGCTTCTTCTAGAAATCTCTTTTTTTTAATATAAAACCTTATATTCTGCTTTAGAAACAATTTCTTCCTTTTCACAAAGGATCATCTCAACAAGCTCTTAATTGTTGAGCAGTCTCTCCTGCCATAGTAACTTTTTTATTGATAATCTCCATTATAGTTCCTGATGAGGCTAAAGGATAAAGCAATAAACTCTTCTTAGATATGGCCAGAGGTGACCTATGAAAATGTTCACCACTCTCTTTTTTTAATTTATTTATTAAAAAGTTCTACCTCATCCCATCCTCCCCTTCCCTCTCCAGTCCTAAGAGAAGTCAGGGTGCCCTGCCCTGTGGGAAGTCCAAGGCCCTCCCCACTCCATCCAGGTCTAGGAAGGTGAGCATCCAAGCCACTCTCTTCATTCAGAAAACCCTACAGAATCGTGTCAATCAAGAGGCTCAGATCTTGAGTTCATTTTTAAAATACCAGGGAACTGCCCAGATCATCAAGGACACACGTATGTCTAAAACCATGAAGCATTTGTAAAGTGTTCCTTTAAAGAAGCAATGTGAGCCATTCTAGCAGAATAGTGGTCGAGTTGGTCGTCATGCACAGGCAAAACAGTGGGGCTAGCCAGAGTCAAGAGCTGTAGGAATTCTGCCAACTTCTAAGTATATCTTACATCCCAATTATACATTCTAGATCTGGGGAAATAACCATAGGATGAGTTCAGGGACCCACTGGTTCTACTGTGAGACAGACTTCACTAAAACTCCATTAATCAACTCTACCTCCAGAAGCCCCTCCTTTAACTGGAGGACTACAGTGCTTCTTGGGATTTCCTAGAATCAGTATCAATTCAGAACCAGTATCCTAAAGACCCTGGAAAGTCTAATTACTTCCCCAGTGTACACTTAGCATGGTAAAAAAAAAAAAAAAAAACAAAAAAAAACAAAAAAAACAAAAACAAAACAAAACAAAACAAAAAAAAACATCGGTCTCTCTGGGGAAATGCAGGAGAAAGGCTAATAGCAAAATTCTTAGGTATTTTAGCAAGGTCCTTCCTAAGGGGAATCTGTCCTTCTCTTCATTCAAGGGGTTTTGTATCTGCAAACTTGATCATATCTAAAAACTGGTTTAGTGACTGAGATTCCTTCTTGCCACCATCCAATGTAGACTTTCATTTGTCTGAGAATATGTTTGCTTATACAGATCAAACAAAAACACAGTAGGCTTCTTATTTATTTCATTCCTGGAAACACCATGACTATTTAGCTAGTACCGAAGGTCCACACAAGTCATGCCACCACAAAGATCATTTTGCCTGTGCTGCACATTATGGGTCAGGCCATTATGGGCATGACTTTGTCTATACTGCCCATTGTGATAACTATACTCACCTTAGCAAATGATAGAAGAAAGGGTTTACTTTGACTTACAGTTCCAGAGAGAGAGAGTCCCTCATGGCAGAGAAGTCACACAGGAAGCAGAGACAGACAGCAGGAAGCGGGGCAAGGTTCCAAACCCTCCACACATGCCCCCAGTGACTACTTCTTCCTGCAAAGTCCTATGATCTCCACAGACAGGGACACTAATGGGGACCACTGTGTTAGAAAAAATGAACCATGGATGACCTTTCTCAAAGCATCATGTCCACCAAATATAGGCTCATCCAGTTTTGTAAAACAAATACTACAAAATTTTTAAATTACAGATTTTAAATCACAGATAACCACCAAACAGTAGTAGTGTGTGAGTGCAACACCCCACCCTCACTATTGGACAACTCAACTGCACAAAAAATGAATAAAGAAACACTGAAATTAAACATCATTACAGACCAAACTAACTGATGGGCCTGACTGACAGCTACAAAACATTCTGCCCAAACAAGGGAGAATACACGCTCTTCTCAACAACCCATGGAACTGTCTCTAAAATAGCTCATGCATTAAAACACAAAGCAAGTCTCAACAAATGCAGGAAAGTTGAAACAACATCCTGTATTCTTGCTGATTATGATGAATAAATCCAGAATTGTTATAATTATTATTCAATATTTTAGTTTTTTAAAAAAGAGTTTCTCTGTTTAGCCCCAGCTATCCTGGAACTCCCTCTGTAGGCCAGGCTGGCCTTGAACTCACAGAGATCCTTCCGCCTCTGCTACCGCCCAGTGCTTGGATTAAAGGTGTGCCCTACAACTGCCTGGCATAAAGCAAGAAATTAACAGCAATAGAAACTTCAGAAAATATACGAACTCATGGAGATTAAGCAATACATTGTTGAATGATGACTGGGTCATTGAAGAAATCAAGAAAGAAAAAATTCCTAGACATGATTGAAAAAAGCCAAAACTATAAACAAATGGTTCACATATTTTCTTTCTTTTTTTTTTTTGGTTTTTTTATTTGTTGTTTGTTTTGTTTGTTTGTTTGTTTTGTTTTTCAAGACACGATTTTTCTGTAGCTTTGGACCCTGTCCAGGCTGGCCTCTAACTTACAGAGATCAGCCTGCCTCTCCCTCCCAAATGCTGGGATTAAAGGCATGCAAGACCACCGCCCAGCCAAAATATTTTCATAGAACAATTAAAGCAATATAAACACATAAAATGATACTTCAAGGGAGGGGCTGGAGAAATGGTTCAGCAGTTAAGAGCTCTGACTCTTCTTTCAGGGAACACAGATTCTATTCCCAGTATCCACATGGCAGCTCACAACTGTCAATAACTCCTGTTCCAGGGGATCCAACACCCTTCACAGACATACATGCAGGCAAAACACCAATTCACATAAAATAAAAATAAATTTAAAAACAACTGTAACTCCAGTCCCAGGGACCTAATGCCCTCTTCTGGCCTCCAAGGGCACTGCACATATGGTGCACAGACATACAGGCTAAACACCTATACACATAGAATTAAAATAAATTCAAAAAACAAGAAGTTTTGCAAATGGAAGGAAGAAAATTAATAGGAATATTATCAATATTTTCCTAGAATCATCATGAAAAATGTTATTTTTAGGAAAAAAGATAAAACCAAGTAGAAGTTAGCAAAAGACAGGCTATGCTTTTGTAACTGTGTGGAAAATATTTGCCTAGCATGCCCAAGACCCTGTGCTCAATTTCCAGAACTAACACACACACACACACACACACACACACACACACACACACAATGCTAATAAAAAAATTGCAAACACTTTACCATATAGGAATTATATCTATATAAACGCTGTAAAACCATTTAAAAATCTTAGGAACTAGAATGAATGTCTTTATTCTGAAACGTACTATTGACATTTAACATTTCTCAAAAAAAAAAAAAAAAACAGGAATCTGTCCTTGCCAAGATGCACTAAACTAAACTAAAGGAGACACATGTGGTGAGTGCATCCTCTCTGTGGACTTCTGATGTTTTCTATTGTCTGCCAGCTTTAGATATGATCACTTAAAAACAGACTTCCATCATGACCCCAAAGACAAGCTCCTCTTTCCCATGACTCACCTGGTCCCTGACTTTTTGGGTAGCACAAGGGATGCTTGTGAACGAAGAATACAGTTACTGGCACTGGCTTCTAGAGTATCTGCTCTTACAGTTGGTAAGCTTCTGTCAGTGGGTTTCTCTTCAGAGGCATCTTAACAACAAAAATAAGAAACATCAGTATCTTGAATAACATTATGAAGATTACCTAACTAAAATTAAATCACTTAAATAGAAAAAAAAAGACTTGTTCTGAAGTTAAAAAAAAAAACAAAACTTTAATTTATTGAGACTGTCACTGATAAACTTAATTACTTTTAAATTGCATTTTATTTAAAATATTAAAATGCAATCTAAATTGCATGACTATGAAATTTTGTAGTTAACTTTTTATACTTATATTTAACAGTTATGATTTTGAAATAGCCGAAATAATTGTTATATTAAAGAGTTTAACATGTAATGCAAAAACAAAAACTTACTTGTACATTGTTTATAATGTTCCTGTAAACCATGTTTTTGTTTTAACTTTTAATGACTATTAATAAAGACAACAAATCATAAAGTCAAAAAGAACTATGTATAAAAGAGCAACAAAACAGTGTAGCAATGACGTTAAAAAGAGATTCAACTATATTGCAAAGGGAAGGAAAAAAATTAATAGGGATACTATCAAACGGGCAAAAAACAAAACGGGTGAATGGAAGCCTGATTCTCTTCTTTTTTGTTTTTTTTTTTTTGTTTTTTGTTTTGTTTTGTTTTTCGAGACAGGGTTTCTCTGTGGTTTTGGAGCCTGTCCTGGAACTAGCTCTTGTAGACCAGGCTGGCTGATTCTCTTCTTAATGTGAAACAAAGGAATGGGGGAGAAGGAGAAGAGTCAAATAACAGACTAAAAAAGAATGGGTCACAAAGCTAGCAAAAAAATATCAATAAAATAAAATACAAATATAAAAATCTCCTGTCGCTAGGTACTATATCTGTGCTATTGTTGCAGTTTCATTGTTGTTTCTATAATTAAGAAGAATTTATCTTATGCTCACTGGTTATTTGGGAGGAAGCAAGAGTCAACCAGCTTCACAGAATTCCAAAAATCAAATAGACAGTTAACCTAGACAGGAGTTCAAACACAAACTTAAGATTTTTGGGGGCAAAAAAAAAAAAAAAAAAAAAAAAAAACCACATTACTTAATTCACAATGTTACCTAAAGAGATGAACTTTAATATGGACATTCATAGGAAATTTTCTAGACTATCACCCTAATCTTTAAAGCACGGTCAGTTCCTGCTCCCATCCCATCATCCCATACTGACTCACCTTGGGGACTAGTCGCATCCACCAGCGGCTCCCGTGGTATGGTCACCTGTGCCATTTCTGTCTGGGTAGGTGGGATTACATGAAGTACCTGTCCATTTTCTGAAGGGCTGGTAGTGACCGTCTTGGAGACATTAAAGAAAGGATATGCCATTCTGATTTACCAGGGCTACTAGGTTATTGAAGTGGACACCTACTTCTAGGATGGCCTTATTACTTCACTCCACAGACACAGCACTGAGACTGCCAATTTCTCCAAAGGTCCCATAGTGGACAAGTGCTGAAGCTAAGATTCAAATCAATCAGTTTGACTATCGCCTATGGTCTTAAGCACCTATGATCTTAATCATGATAGCACATGCATGAAGTTTAATAACACAGAGAGGGTAAAGACAGCTTGGGCTATACAAAATCTTGTCTCAAAAACAAAAAGTAACTTACAAGCAGACTTTAGTATCTAAGCACTAGCTATAGACCACACCCAGCTCCTCTCAAACACCAGTGTGCCTGACACAAGAGTAAGGACTGCTTTAAATACTATTTGTAGTCTTTGCACTCCTAAAAGCAAAAATACCCATATTTTTAAAAAGGTCATAGAAAGAATATTTTCTATATAAAGTATAAGTTACTAGTATCAAGAAACTAAGGTCATTTAATATGATTAATAGATATTGTTAAATACCATAACACTCATTAGCTATAAAATATACTCACCATTTGTGAGTGGAGGTCATATTGAAGAGGCTGCCCATTTGGGTCTAAAAGATGGAACTGCTCTACACAGAGGGCCTGTGTACCAGTCAGTGTCTCTGGCAGATCCTGTGATGTGAGGGGATCATCTGTTTCAGCAGTAACAGGCAAAATGGTAGGGGGCTCATTCTGTCCAAAGGAAGGATCCCCAGAGTCCATACAGGTTATATGCTTTTGAAAAGTCAAAAATAATTAATTAAAAAATGACAATGTCTTTGAAAAATATACCATATTCTTACAAAGGTTTTTTTGTTGTCATTGTTGTTTTGTTTTTGATTTTTTGAAACAGGCTTTCTCTGTGTAACCACCCTGGCCATGGAACTTGCTCTGTGGACCAGGCTGGCCTCAAACTCACAGTTCTCTGCCTCCCTAGTGCTGGGTTTAAAGGTGTGTGCCACCACTACTCAGTCTATTTTTACAGTTTTTAAAAAGACTGTGTATAGGCCGGGCGGTGGTGGTGCACGCCTTTAATCCCAGCACTTGGGAGGCAGAGGCAGGTGGATCTCTGTGAGTTCGAGACCAGCCTGGTCTACAAGAGCTAGTTCCAGGACAGGCTCCAAAACCACAGAAAAACCCTGTCTCGAAAAACATAAAAAAAAAAAAAAAAGACTGTGTATAATAAACATAGGACATTTATATTTCAGTTCATTATTCATTTTACTACAAGAGTTCTTATTTTGTTTTTAGACAGGGTCTCTCTATATAATCCTAGCTCTTATGGAGATACGTAGACCATGTGTGGCTTCAAACCCAAACACCTGCCTGCCTCTGCCTCCTGAGTGCTGATATTAAAGATGTGCACCGCTATGCCTGCAGAGTTTGGGTATTATTAGTGATGGGTATTGAACCAGGGCCACCGCTATGCCTGCAGAGTTTGGGTATTCTTAGTGATGGATATTGAATCCAGGACCACCACTATGACTGCAGAGTTTGGGTATTCTTAGTAATGGGTATTGAACACAGGACCTTCTACATGCTAGGTAAGAATTTACCACTGAGCTACATTGCAGCCCAAAGTATTTCTTAAGGCAGTGGTTCTCAACCTTCCTAAATCTGCGGCCCTTTAATACCATTCCTCCTGTTATGGTGAACCCCAACAATAAAATTATTTTCAGTGCTACATCATCACTGTAATTTAGCTACTGTTATGAATCATAAATATCTGTGGTTTTGGATGGTCTTAGCTGACCTCTATCGAAAGGGTCACTCAACTCCAAACAGGGCTATGACCCTCAGGTTGAGAACCACTGTCTTGAGTGAAAGCATTGACTTCCATATGTTTTAACTTTTTATTTTCCCAGGAATGCATATGGAAATGGTTAAATATAATTCAATATATATAAAGAGAGAGTACAAAAAAATTATGGTTATATCTAAGCATTATTTGAAAATTCTATATTAAAAATTAAATATATGAGAGATATGTATCAAAACCTTTTTGAAACAGAGTCTCAAATATGCACCCCAGGCCTGACCTTCAACTCTTGGCCCTGTGCTGTGCATCCTGGATGCCTGGAAAACAAGTGTGTACCACCATCTCTGGTGTATTAAAAATCTTGTATCACTGAGTAAAAGACTATCTTCAAGCATGAAAAGTTGTTAAATGCATGGTGTTCTTCTTAAGACCAGAAACCCTTGCAGTTGGATCCCTACCTCGGATTCCTGAGCTCCTCTTTCCGACTCTTTCCCATCGCTACAGCTGGCTCCTAACAAACGCCGCTGTTCCATGCTGGCTTCATATTCAGGCTCATTTTTCTCCTATTAGTTAACAGCTGAAAGAATAAACATCTGGTCAACTGTAGTACTAACATTTTTATGGGGGTGTTAATCCTAAATAAATCTTTCGTCTTCCATAACCATGGTACCTTACATAATATAGGCAAAATAATTTCCATTCTATAGATAGGAAATTACTGTTTTTATTAATTGACTTGCCAAGGCACCATAATATATTTAAGGCAAATAAAATGTTAGGATTACATAGTTCCCTCATTCTGTTCTTAATTACACTCTATATTGATCATTAAAATTGAATTTGTGATATAAAGTTATGTCACATTCTAAGTCTGAGAGAAAGGAGTACAGTCAGACAGAGCTACACATAAAACAAGGTCAGCCTGGAGACGACAATGCAAGCGCTCACAAATGGCTTTGTGTCGCTATACAACTGCTATTATTTTGAAATTTCCCTTAGTAACTTATAAAAACTGGATAGAATCTGGAACCAAACTGGCAAAGCCACTATCACAAAGCAAGACTTCATCATACTACCTCAAATCAAGCCATCAAACATGAAAACAAGGAAAAACAAAACCCCAAGCACACTTGTTTACAGATATACTTAGAACTCTATTCCAGCCAGAAATTGTGGTGTAAACCTATAATCTCAGTATTTGTGAAGCTGAGACAGATAGGTCCATGATCAGCTTCAAGTACATAATTAATTCAAGGCCACATTCAGCTATATGTGACCCTGTACCAAAAACAAAAACAACAAACAATAAAAACCAATACTACTCCGAATAATTAGAGATCCAGATCTTCAAGTACTGGCCGTGAGTCGGCATGAACATCAGAGTCTTAGGGCACAGGTGTAAACTGCCTGTAGCTCCAGTTCCAGGTGATGCAACGCCCTTTTCTGACCTCCATAGGCACCAAGCATGAACATAATATACATGTATAGATGTAGCCAAAACACCCATATACATATAATTGAAAAATAAGCATTTTTTGCCAGGTGGTGATGGTGTACACCTTTAATCCCAGCACTAGGGAGGCAAGAAAGGCAGATTTCTGTGAGTTTGAGACCAACTTGACTTACAAATAAAGTTCCAGGACAGTCAGATCTTTTATATTGAGGGACTCTGCCTCGAAAAAGCAAATTAATTAATTAATAATAATAATTATTATTATTTATTTATTTATTTTTTGGTTTTTCAAGACAGGGTTTCTCTGTGGTTTTGGAGCCTGTCCTGGAACTAGCTCTTAGATCCGCCTGCCTCTGCCTCCCGAGTGCTGGGATTAAAGGCGTGCGCCACCACCGCGCGCCCAATAATTATTTTTTTTTAAAGAATAGGGAAAAAACAAATCAAATTAATATCAGGAATAAAAAAGGGACTAACTAAAGTCGACATTAAGGTGAAGATATTATGGGAAGTTCCTAGAAAAAAAGAGAACTTACCAAAATAAATTCCAGAATTATAAAGGTTGAACAGTCCTATAAGTGTTTAAAAACATTGGAAGTGAAAAATCTTCCCACAAAATGAGTATCAAGGCAAGACATTTTATAAGGACATTTTTAGAAACCAAGCAACTATAATCTTGCATCAGCTCTTTGAGACTAGAGAGGGATTGCTCCTAATTCATTCTATAAGGAAAGAGCACAAAGGAAGAAAATTTAAAACTATTTCCAATTTTATATTAATCATGTTTTCTAGCTTTTGTTATGACCCTTTGGCATCTTTGGATTCTCACTGACCAGGGAAGGACTAGAGATATAAAAGATGCTCTTGCAAAACTAATCTCCCTATGAAAACAAGTCCAAATACTAGGCTCCAGCAGCTAGCTTCATGATAGGCTCTCTGACCCTCTGGGACAGCACTCCCAGCTTTAACTTCCCTAAGACCAATACAGTACAATACAATACAAGTTGTAGTCCAATAAGTTTGTTCAAACTTCCTGATCTCAAGCCAGCTTAGTCTGCTTAGGCTTCTTTGCCCATTTTTTTCTCTCAAAAACCACGAGCAAGTTTCTTCTGCAGTCTTCTGCACCCATGTGTTCCTGCAACCAACCTCGGTGTCACACTGTGTGGGTCTCTGGGGTACAGCATGCCCGCTCCTTTTGAGAAGTGTGAATAACAGATTATCTTCTCTTCATCTGTTGGTCTCACCATGCCTAAATGAAAAGTAAACCATAATTATGCATATGAATGGAAAACACCCAAATATAATCACAGTGAACAAACTCTGCTCTGATTGGACTTAGGAGATGGCTCAGTGGGTAAAGGTGCTTGCTGCCAAGCCTCATGGTTCATATTTGAATCCTGGAACCCAGATGGTGGAAGGAGAGAGCCAAGTCCTGCAAGCTCTTCTCTGGCCTCCACATGTGGTGGTGTATGTTTGAATAAGCACAGCATGCACATGTGTGCACACACACATGCATGATCACACTAAATAAATCAGTAAATAAATGAAAAATTTAAATATTAAAATCTCTAAAATTGGGCTAAAAAACAGCTAAACAATTAAGAGCACTTAGTTGATTCCTTGGAACCATTTTCAACTTAAGAGTTTCTGGTACCCACGTTAAGGTCATTGTGGTCACAGATAGAACAGATATTCTTATTCCAGCTTCTGCATATTGATAAAACATGGCTGATATCTCCCTTCATCCATCTAAAACTCTTCCTTGTACCTATTAGGTTTCAAAGAACTCAAAGAGTGTTCTTAAATCTTTAAGCAACAGACACTCATTTTTCAATGATTTTAACTTCAGACAAATAATATCAATAAACAAATAATCTTTCTCCTTTTCATGTATCTCTGCCAGCATTTGCTTGACTTCAGCCATTCTAACAAGAGTAATATAGAATCTCATAGTAGTTAGCCGGGCGGTGGTGGCGCACGCCTTTAATCCCAGCACTCGGGAGGCAGAGGCAGGCGGATCTCTGTGAGTTCGAGACCAGCCTGGTCTACAAGAGCTAGTTCCAGGACAGGCTCCAAAACCACAGAGAAACCCTGTCTCGGAAAAAAAAAAAAAAAAAGAATCTCATAGTAGTTTTAATTTGAATCTTCCTGATAGCTCAAGATGCTTGTTGAACATTAAAAAAAAATTCTTAGTAATTTTTTTCCCTTGTGAGCTCTGTTTAGTTCAACTCCAAGATAGTTTAATTGTATTGTTTGAGGTTTATTTTCTGGTGTTTACTTTTTGAGTCATTTGTATATTCCGGATACCAGCCCTCTGTCAGATATATCAATTCACAGCATCTATGACTGCATGCATACGACAGAACCAGAAAGAAGTGAGAGTCATGAAGTTCCACCCCAACTGGGGATAGCTGGCAGCTGATGGCTCCTGTGGGAGGAGGGACAATTACTTTCCTCAGGGATTCGACCTTGAGAGGTTACTCAGGCTCCAGTGGATAGCCCTGCACTAATGACCCGTGTACACACTGGAAGCACTGAGATGACCCAGTGGGTTAAAAAAAAAAAAGGCACATGAAGTTGAAAGTGACCAGGGGGTGAGAAGCTGGAATGGAGGGAAGGGGACGGGAACAGTGGATGGATTTGGTAATTTATACTGTTAAAACATGAAAATTAAAAAACAAAAAGACAACTAATGAATTGGGAAAAAAAAGTTTAAAAAGTTATTACCTTCAGGCAGTGGCTCAGGTTTCAAGTTCGGGTTCCTACATTCTGTTAGCCTCAGAAATGTCCTTTTATAGTCACTGACAGTCTTCCTTTGGGGCACTAAATTACAATAGTGCTAGCTTTGTTCACGTGAAAACTGTAATTATGTCTTCACAGTAGCATGTTCTCTGCAAGGAAATAATAGTCAATGTATATTTTACTCTTCTACACACAAATAAAACTACTAAATTTCATGGCATACGTTTTGTTTATTGACAGGCTAACATTATTCTGCTCAGTTGAAAGAGCTAAAGTCTAACACCACTTATGTCCTATAAGAGACAACTTAACCTTTGTCCTGCTTTCTTATCTACAATTAGACATTTATTTTAGGCCCAACAGTCTATAAGTATCACTGAAACAAAGATTTTTGTATTTTTTCCCCTCAATGAAAGTAATTACCAGTAGAGCATCTTTGGAAGCCACGAGCTGAAAATAAAAAGTTTCTATACCTACAACCTCCAATCCTACAGCTGACTTGTAAGCAGGAAGTACCAGGACTAGGGAAAAGAAAGAAGCATTAAAGGTAGAATCTTTGCGGGTTAGAGAGATGGCTCAGCAGTTAAGAGCACTGGCTGCTCTTCCAGGGGCCTTGGGTTCAATTCCTAGTATCCACATGGTGGCTCATGTTTGTGTCATACAAACGTACACACAAAAAAACACCAGTGCACATTAAGTAAAAATACATTGTTTTTTAAATGATGGAGTCTATTTTTAAATATTTATTTATTTATTATGTATACAATATTCTGTCTGTATGACTGAAGGCCAGAAGAGGACGCCAGACCTCTTTACAGATGGTTGTGAGCCACCATGTGGTTGCTGGGAATTGAACTCAGGACCTTTGGAAGAGCAGGCAATGCTCTTAACCACTGAGCCATCTCTCCAGCCCCCATGGAGTCTATTTTTAGTAAATTTTGGAGAGCTTGCTTTTCTTTTTCTGGGAAATGGCCTTCTAGGATGTTCCTATCACTTTACAGAAGTGGATTTTATTCTGTACCAAAAGTACAGGTTTCCAGGCTGGAGAGATTGTTCAGTAGTTAAGAACACATACTGCTTTTGCAGAGGACCAGGGTTCAGTTCCCAACACCCATGTGAAGTGGCTCCCAATACCCGCAACTCTAGCTCCAGGGGATGCCACACCTTCCTCTGGCCTCTGTGGGTCTGTACTCAAGTGTATAAACCACAAACAAGACACATACATAGGGCTGGAGAGATGGCTCAGTGGTTAAGAGCATTGCCTGCTCTTCCAAAGGTCCTGAGTTCAATTCCCAGCAACCACATGGTGGCTCACAACCATCTGTAAAGAGGTCTGGCGCCCTCTTCTGGCCTTCGGGCATACACACAGACAGAATATTGTATACATAATAAATAAATAAATATTTAAAAAAAAAAAAAAAAAAAAAGACACATACATATACAAACAACTAAAAAATCAATTTTTAAAGAAAATAAAGGTTTGGAAGAAACTTACTGCTTCTGTGTTTTCACTTTCTAACAGCTGTTTGACTGTTTACACATGGTAAATGCATGGCAGAAGGCTAGAGACTAGTCCAGACACGGATGTTTCTTTATAAATGTTATTACTTGGGATATGAATGTTCGACTTTGATCAACAGCAAGTTTATGTGTCCAAGACTTTAAGGGTAATTTCTCAGGTGTACTTCCTGGAAAACTGTCACCATTAATCTTGTATTGCTCCCCTAACCTTTCTGGATTAAAACATATCCTTTAAAACCAATATCCTAAACCAGGTGTGATGGTGCATGTCTTTAATCTCAGTATTGAAGAGGCAGAGGCAGGCAGCTCCAACTTAAACATTTTACTTTTTAGTAGAAAAGTTAAGGATCATGTTTACCACTTTTACCTATAATTGTGATTTCTACAGCTCTTGTCCTGCACACACACACACACACACACACACACCTTTTTATTTCCTTGCTCTTTGAGAGCTTAATTTAATTTAATTTTACACAGATTCCAAAGTGACTTTATTATCTGTTTAAGGGTAAGCCAAACACAGTGGTGCCCACCCTCTTATCCTTGGGGGGCACAAGCTGAGCCCATGAGAATACCTGGAACCAGGATTCCTAGAGCGAGCACAAACGAATGATTTTATAATTAAGCAGAGAGAGAGATGTGGTCTCTGAAATAGCTTGTTGATTGTAGATGTTACTAAACTAGCCTACAGCTTTTCTTCCCAAATTAAAAATTCCATCATTTGACGTAGAACACTTTAAAACTTCTCTTTGGCACATGTGAGCTGCCTCTGTCATCACTTTTGCACTTACTGAAACACAGACTGTGATACTGACTTAATAACCAAAAAGGTTACTATTACCAACAAGTGGGCAGTAGAGTGGATACTGTCCCTGGACATGATATCCCTGATAGCACAGTGCAAGACATTATGTTACTTACTGAGAAAGACATGCAATCTAAAACTCATGAGTTATTTCAAGGATTTCCATTTAATATTGACAGCAGGTAACTGAGACTGGGGAACACAAAACTATGAATAAAAGGGAACTACGGTAATTCTCCTAAGAACCCATAACTTGGGCTACGATATAGCTAGGAGTAGAGTGCTTGCCTGGAACACATAAAACCCTGAGATTAATTCCAGAACTTTAGATTCAGGTTCAAAACAAACAACAGCCAAGTGTGGTAGCAGGTATATATAATTCTAGTATTCAGGAAGTAGGGGCAGGGGGATCTCAAGTTCAAAGAGAATCATGGAAAACACAGTGAATTCAAATCCATCCTGACTACATAGACTGAGACCCTGTCTCAAAACAAAAGATTGAAACAAAAAGAAATGTTTCCCTGTTGGGGGTCCTCCAGATAACAGTGAGTCTTCATGAGGACCACAGTAAATGAATCCCAAAGGTTTTCAGTTGATATTAACTAAACTTTTAGGAAACCAAGACACAAAAGCATTAGTGATGCTATCCCAAGCACTGCCTGGATACAATGAAGACACCTAAGTTACTGTTGGAAGGAAAGAAATCATGCTGGATATTCTGAATTTTGCAAAACTAACAACTAGTGTTTCCTTAACTAAACATCTTAGCCAAATAAAAACATCTTTTAGTGAATCCAAGATTTCTGCTTTGCAAATTGATGTCTTTTCTTGAGTAATTCAGGTTCTGCATCTTCCTAATCATAGCTCCATTCAAATTAAAATAAAAAATATTGACTTTTAACTATTGGTAACTTGATAAAGTGCAAATTAAAAAACGTTTAAAAAGCTAATTAATCAATCATATGCTATCAGTAAGAATTCAATAATCACACTTCAAGTTAGGAATTTCAAGTTTCAGCTGTCGCAGCTTATTTACTGTAAATCCTCAACACTGTAATGGCTCACGTGTAAAGGGTCACACTGCTATTAGCTAGCCCAAACTTATCAAAGTGATTTCTTTCTGGAGCTTGGGCAGAGGTTTTCTCATTTTATGCCTCCACCTACGTCAGTGACGTTTCTATTTAAAACTTGGACTGCTAGCTCTTACGAGGTCAATAGTTAACATTTTAGAGTGCTTCTTATGTGACATTTAATTCTCGCAGTTGATCAAAGTGTGGCACAGAGGTTAAGTAGCACAGGTAGAGTCAAATTCAGGCATTCTTGTTACAGGGCATGCAATTCTGTAAGGTGGATACACTGAAAACAGTCATGCTTTTACTGTCATTGCTCACTTAACAAATGGTTGTTTTTCGCCTTCAATTGTGTGGATCACTTCTAATTTTCTACAGATGATTTAAATATTAGGCAACATATTAAAAAGAAAAGCTTCCGTTGTTTTCACCTGCACAGAGACCGCTAAGCCCACACATTTTGCAATCCAGTTCTGCCTGACTCTCAATTATTGTCCCGGAGTGCCAACCGCTCCACCCGCCGCGCCCCTTGGAGGTTTTCGGGCAAATGCCTTAGAATGTGACTTTGGAATCTTAAAGTATCCCCATCTATTCTCCACTCGGGAAAATAAGTAATAATCGGGACCATTGAGACTAACACAGGCCTTTGAGTGAGTTCACGATTCAAAAGCAAAAAACAGTATGAAAGCAGGGGAGAGGTGCAAAGGAAGCCTTTCTAAACTTCAGGCTGAGAAAGGAGGGGAGCGGCCCCTCTCCGGCGGATGCTCTCGGACTCAGCACCCTCCGCAGGACACCTAGCCTCCCCCTGCTGTCGCCTGCCTTTCCCCGGCCGCGGGTCCCCTCCCGGGAGGCCGGCGAGGGACCGGGACAGCAGACGTCCCGGCCGCGGCCGCCAGGGGCGGGGGCGGCGGTTGCTCCCGGCCCGGGAGGGTCAGGAGGTGACGGGAGGAGGCGGAGGCAGGAGGAAGAAGGGAGGTCGAGAGGGAGTGTCCGGTCCGTGGGCGCAGACAGCTCTGCCAGACCTCCGGCTCCCCCAACCCTGCCGCCGCAGTGAGCCCCGCAACGCGAGAGAGGAGTCCGCCGGAGCAGAAGGGAGAAAATTCAAAACGAGTCTACTCAACCTCGTCTTGGCTCCGAGGCCCTGCCATGGAGACCAGCGCAGTGCGCACGCGCACCCCTCCGGGAGGCGCAATACAGGCCCTTAAGGTTGGGCCCTTCTCGGCCACCGTCGCCCCGGTCCCTTCCGAGTCGTTTTCCTGACCGGCACTTCCGTTCTGAAACCTGAGGTAAGAACACATGGTCTCGGCTGAGTCCGGCTCTTGCTGGAACGACGCCTAAAAAACAGACAGCTAGGACCTTTGTCACCCAGGGTTAGGGAGCAGGAAATGGAATGTCTGACCGGAGAAGGGAGTTTTATTTTATTTTTTATTTTTTTTTTTTTTTTTGGTTTTTCGAGACAGGGTTTCTCTGTGGTTTTGGAGCCTGTCCTGGAACTAGCTTCGTAGACCAGGCTGGTCTCGAACTCACAGAGATCCGCCTGCCTCTGCCTCCCGAGTGCTGGGATTAAAGGCGTGCGCCACCACCGCCCGGCTGAGAAGGGAGTTTTAAAGGCAAATAAGAGAACCTGAGTTCGGCGTGTCTAAATAAATAAATCCTCCACTCTCGGCGTTCAGAGCGCTCCCTTCTGAGGTTTGTAGTATCTGGGCGCTGAGGCCGAAGTATCCGGCCTAAAGACACCCTCTAAAAAATCAGGTTCGAGCTAGTTCTTTTCCCTGTCTGTCTTCCTAATCGATTACGGGTCTGATGGTTCAAACATAGAAGTGTTCAGGGGACTGGCCGGTTTCAAGACTGTGCTTGACTGATCGATGTTTCCTGAATCTCGGGATAGGTAGTTGATGTGTGTGGGCTGGGCGCCTGCGCAACGGGAACCTCGTGGTATGGTCTGAGGAAGCTGGAGGTAGCAGATCCTACCTTCCACGGCGCTTGCCGCGTGCTGTCAACGCACACATCTTTGTGGAGGAGTCTCGTGTGCAGTTTCCGCCATGGCACAACTCCAGGCACGTTTCTACACCGAGAACAAGAAGTAAGTAAGCGTCTCGGCGTTTGCCCCTGCCTTCCCGGAGCCGATCTGGCTTTAAGACCCCGTTGGGTTTGGACCTTGTAGTCACTAATAGTCCTTGCGGTTTTGACTGGGAATATACGTTAAAAGAAACAAACAAGGCTTTAGTAAATCAAAGCTGAAAGGAGTTTAATAAGTATCTGTCCGGAATTAGAAGGATTTAATGCAAATAAGATAACCTGAGTGCCGAATAGAAATAAAAATAAGAAAGACTTCATTCGCCCTCCCCTTCCCGTGCCCCTCACTTCTGCCCTTTGTCGTCCCGTTTGGAAGCGGTGGACACGTCTTAGCTGGTTTCCTGGATCTCCGTTTTCCCACCCACCTTTGTGAGCGCTTTATAATTTGAATGTGTGTGGAAGGAACCGGGCATCGAGTTTGCTTTCGGAATGATGCACACACTACTTCATAATTTGAGGGGTGAATAGTGACAGTTCTGTTTACAGGCTGTCCGCTAATGGTGTCTCATGGTTTCTGAAAGCACGACTTCATTTGCTCTTCTCAACTGTATTAGGAATTGGATCTCTGAATATGGAGTTCGTAGAGCTGATTTTTTCTTTATTAGTATGAAGTCAGTTTAGTTACCGACTTAATTAGGTGTGTGTGACCCAATTAGTGTGGTAAGACATAGTGTGCTAAAACACCATGACCAAAAGCAGCTTGGGGAGGAAAGGGTTATTTGGCTCACACATTGCCATCAGAGGAAGCCAAGGCAGGAGCTGAGGCAGAAACCAGGAAAGAATGCTGCATTGTAGCCTGTCTCTTCTAAGACAGGGTTTCTTGATAGCCCTGACTTGTCCTGGAACTCAACTTTACAGACAAACTCAGGACCACCTGCCCAGGGGTGGCACTTCCCACAGTGGGCTGGTTCTCCCTACATCGCTCATTAATTCAGAAAATGCTCCCACAGACTTGCCTTCAGGCCAATTTAATTGAGGCATTTTCTTAATTGAAGTTCCCTCTTAGATGACCATAGCTTCTGTCAGATTACAAAACTAACCAGGACAGTGTGCACGTATATGTTTATTTGTGTGTATTTATGTGTTTATATATAAATAAGCCATATAGATGGCAGATTCACTAGTGATACATATGAAGTATGGGTGAGATTCAGGTGCATCATAGTAGTAGAATTGTACAACCATCGACACAATTCATTTATAAAAACTTCACCACTCTTTAGTTCCCATTCAGTCCCTTAAACACTCCCCACCTCGGTCAAATACTTACCGACAGGCTATCTTTGTGTATGTGTACATGCTGGACATTTTATGTAATGAGATTATACAAATTGTGGTCTTTTGTGGCTGGCGTCTTTCACTTACTGTGTTTTTTATAGTTTAAACATAAGGCAGAATATCATAATACTTCATTTATTTTATGGCTAAATAGCCCATTGTACGGCTCGTTTTCTCTTATTGTCCTGTTAGACATTTAGGCTGTTTCAGTTTTTTAGCTATTGTGAATAGTGGCTGTGCAAGTATTTATGTACACTTTGTACGTGAACATGTGCAGCCCTCGCTAGCCTGGAACTCACTGTGAGCGAAGGCTGGCCTACCCACTGATCTACTGGCCTTAGCTTTCCAAATGCTGGGATAAAGGCCTATGCCACCATGCCCAGAGTGTAGTTCTGGGGTCAAATGACAAGTCTACATTTAACTTAGAGCTATTGGCACACTCTTTTCTACAGTAACTACTCCGTTTTACATTACCACCATCAGTAAATGAGGGTTCCTCTTTCTCTGTATGTATCTTCAACACTTTATTTGTACGATAATGGGTACAAAGTGATATTCATTGTGGTTTGGTTCTGTGCCTGTTGGTCCTTGCTCTTTCACTAGAAAACCATCTATTCAAACCCCTTGCCCATTAAAAAAAAAAAAGGACTTCATTACTGAATTATAAATGTTCTTTATATATTGTGGATACAAATTCCTTACCAGATAAATGATTTGCAAATATTTCTTTTTGGGTCTTTTATCTGCCTCCGGTCATAAATTATTGTAATTTAGTTTATACAGCTATGAAGATCTAACAAAATAAAGTACTCCTGTTATTCTTGGACTGCTACAGTGGTTCCTTGTTGTCTACACAAATTTCATAGTATATGGGATTTAAAACACTATGTATCTTTAGTCTCATCTTTGAACACTTCTTAAAGTAAAATCACTGCCTGAAATAGGAGCAAGTTCCTTTGGTCTGCTGTTCTTTCTTTCCCACACTCTCATTTCCAGACTATGCCTACCTTACCTGACCAACATCACTTTCTGTGCACCCTTTTGGGTCCTGCACGTCCACCCTTTTTCTCTGGTGAAGTGACTTATTTTTGATAGTCCTATCATTTATGTGGCATTGTGGTCACAGGGGTTCATTATGCTTAATTCTTTTTGTTTGTTTTGTTTTTGTTTTGAGACAGGGTTTCTCTGTAGCTTCAGTGCCTGTCCCAGAACTAGCTCTTGTAGACCAGGCTGGCCTCGAACTCCCAGAGATTAGCTTGCCTCTACCTCCTGAGTGCTGAGATTAAAGGCGTGCGCCACCACTGCCCAGCTGTTTGTTTTGTTTTGGTTTTGGGGTTTTTTGTTTGTTTGTTTGTTTGGTTGGTTGGTTGGTTGGTTTGGTTTTGGTTTGTTTTTCGAGACAGGGTTTTTCTGTGTGGGCCTGGCTGTCCTGTAACTCCACTGTGGACCAGGCTGGCCTTGAACTCACAGAGATCCATCTGCTTCTTCCTCCCAAGTGCCTGCTTGATTCTTTGAGAATAAAGACACTTTACATCATTTTGGTTTTGCCTTGTAGCAAATGTCTGGCATGAAGGACCCAGTAAATAGTTGTTGAATGAATAAATTCAGACTTGCCAAAATATGTATAGACATAATACATATCATTTTCCTTTTATAGCTATGCCGTAGATGATGTTCCCTTCTCAATTCCCGCTGCCTCTGAAGTTGCTGACCTTAGTAACATCATCAATAAATTGCTGGGGACCAAAAATGGTAGGTATATATGCTCCAAGAAGTTAGGAGAGGACACAGTGCCACCAGCTACACATAAATAGAATTTTGTTTTGACACAGGATTTCCCCTGTAGAACCCTGGCTGTCCTGGAACTTGCTCTGTAGAGCAGGCTGACCTCAAACTAAGAGATTCACCTATCTCTGCTCATAACTATCTGTAATTTCAAAATCCAATACCCTCCCTCACACAGACATACATACAGGCAAAAGACCAATGCACACAGAATAAAAATAAATTATAAGAGAAAAATAAGGTGTGGCGAGATAGCTCAGTGAATGGAAGTGTTTCTGTGGAAGCATGAAGACCAGTGTCCAGATCTCTGGCCCCCATAATGGACAGGTTGGTGTGAACCTGCCTAGAATCTCAGCACACTGGGAGCAGACTCTGGGTTCAGTGAGACCTTGCCTTAATATTTAAGGTGGCAAGTGACATTCATCGTTAGCCATGAACTTACACACTCATGCACTCACGTATGCTCACATGCGCATATGTGAAAAAGAATATACAACTGGTTAATGCATTCGTTTTGATGTGGTAGAAACAAGTCTTACCCATCATTTAAGGCTCACTGGTTTACATGATACAGTAGAGGATAGAGGAACATAAGACACTCTGTAGAGCCACAAATAGCTCAGCTAGCTAAAGGTGCTTGCTGTCCAGTGGTGCAAGCCTGGTGACGTGAGTTTAATCCTCACAACCCAAGTAAAAGTGGAGAGACCCAACTCCACAAAGTTGTCTTCTGACCTCCACATGGGTGCCATGGCACACACACCCACAAACACACGTCATACATACACAATAATAAAAATAAACAAAAAATAGACACTTTGGAGATGTAATTAACCAAGCCCAGAATGTAAGAAATACAAGATGTTGACCTGCTTTCCTCAGTGAGGATGACAAGAAAAAGGAGGGGGAGTTTTAAAGATTGAGTAAACACATTAACCAGTTAGGTGCCAGCTTTTATTTATTTATTTTTTGGGGGGCGGGGGGGTTGGCTTTTTTTGTTTTTCTTGTTTTTTTTTTGTTTTTTGTTTTTTGTTTTTTTGGTTTTTCAAGACAGGGTTTCTCTGTGGTTTTGGAGCCTGTCCTGGAACTAGCTCTTGTAGACCAGGCTGGTCTCGAACTCACAGAGATCCGCCTGCCTCTGCCTCCCGAGTGCTGGGATTAAAGGCGTGCGCCACCACCACCCGTCTGGTGTCAGCTTTTAAAAGCCTACTACACATAATGAACAGCTGTGCCTGATGATACACACCTGCAGTTACAGTGCTCTAGAGACTGAGACAATGAGTCTGAGATAGCCCTGTTTATCTGTCTAGCCTGTAGAGGCTAGCCTGGGCTATGTATGTATAAAACCAGTGTGGGCTACACAGTAAGACCCAGTTTCAAAATATAAGTTACATTAATTTTTTAAAAGAAAACCCTCATGAATAATGACTTGAGTATTTGATAATAACATGGCTAATTTTTGTTTTGTTTTTTGTTTTCCGAGACAGGGTTTCTCTGTGTAACAGTCTTGGCTGTCCTGAAAGTCTCTTTGTAGAAGACCAGGCTGGCCTCAAACTGAGTAAGATCCACCTACCTCTGCCTCTCAAGTGCTGTTATTAAAGGTGTGCGCCACTACTGCCTGGCCATAGTTAATATTTTCACATTGTGTTTTAAGTTTTTACGTTTTAGAGACACATAATAAAGCCATTTACAAACAAAATGGTATGGCTTCTGGGGTTGCTTTAAAAGAAGCTAGCAAGAGAATGCAGACAGGAATAGAAATTATTGATAAGTTGTTTAGTATTAAAGCAGGGTGTATGTGTTCACTGTTACTTATATTTTTATGTATATTGTAAATTTTCTGTAGAATGGAATCTTTAAAACTCAAAGAATGGGCTTCAGGTGGTATTCAAGCTATTGTCTAGTCTGTTGATCTCTTGTGTACTCAATAAACTGTTCTTTAAAAAAAAAAAGATGAGATTAATTGCATGTTAGAACATATGCTTAGCATACATATAACCTGGGTTCAACCCCCAGGCTCCTAAAATAATTATACCACCTTAAAATCAAGTATAAGTTAAGAGAAAAGTATATTGGTTCTTTAGAAATCATGTAGCCAAGTGGCATGGTGGTGTGCACCTTCGATCCCAGCGCTCAGATGGTATAGTCACGTGGACCTCTGTGAGTTCAAGGCTAGCCAGGTCTACATAGTGAGTTCCAAAAAGCCAGTAATAAGCCAGGCAGTGGTGGTGCACATCTGTAATCCCAGTGCTCGGGAGACAGAGGCAGGCAGATCTCTGTGAATTCGAGGCCAGCCTGGTCTACAGAGTGAGTTCCAAGACACCCAGAACTGTTACACAGAGAGACCTTGTCTTAACAAAAACAAGTCATTCGGTGTGCTACATGAGCCCTGAGAAGTTGTGGAACAACTGGACAGCAATGGGTACTGCAGACGTGATTGCTTTGGGGCTCCCATACATGTGACACTGATATTCTTAAAACCCTTACTCTTTTGCAGAGCTCCACAAACATGTCGAGTTCGATTTCCTTATCAAGGGCCAGTTTCTTCGAATGCCCTTGGTCAAACACATGGAATTGGAAAATATTTCATCGGTAAATCCAAGTACTGTTTATATTCGATGTAGTATATTACTAAATATTTTAAGTAACTGCTTATAGAATCAACTTCAATTGTTTTCAACACCCAAGATTATTTTGCCCTCTTTTTTTGGCTGTTTTTTGTTTGTTTGTTTTTCAAGACAGGGCTTCTCTGTGTATCCCTGTCTATTCCGGAACTTGCTCTGCAGACCAGGCTGGCCTCTGCCTCCAGAGTTCTGTGATTAAAGGAGTGCGCCACCACTGCCTGGCCTTTTAACTTTTTTAAGTGTCTCAGAAAATGTTTTAAAATCACATTTACTTATTATATGGTATGTGTAGGTGCCACAGCCTGCATGTGAAGATGGAGAACAATTAGTGGGAGAGTGGGAGTCAGTGCTCTCCTGTGGGTCCCAGGGATTGAATTTACGACCTCAGGCCTGCTAGCAAGTGCCTTTGCCCACTCACCAGATTTGAACTTATGTGTTTATATAGTCATCTTTTAGATCCCTTCTAAGTATATTTTATTTTAGAAAATGAATTAATCTACTCTTTAAATTTGTGAAAGCATGAGCAAGAAAAGGAATAACAAGTGAGATATATTTAAACAGGAGTACAGCATAATTGTTCATATCTCGGAAAATGTGGGTTAGGTTGTAGTGATATAGTGATTGTGATACCCTATAATTTTTAAACTTTCTTTAGTTTTTGGTTTTGTTTCGTGTTTCAAGACAGCCCTGGCTGTCTTGGAATTCACTCTGTAGATCAGACTGGTCCCAAACTCACAGAGATCTGCCTGCCTCTGCTTCCCGAGTGCTAGGATTAAAGGTGTGTACCACCACCCAGCAAACTTTCTTTAATGTTGTTTTTATAACTAAGACTATCACCAGGAGCTGGACAGATAGCTAAGTGGTTAAAAGCACTAACTACTCTTCAGTGGATCTGTGTTCAATTCCCAGCACCCACATGGTGGCTCACAACTGTCAGTAACTCAGTCCCAGGAGATCTGACTCCCTCTTCTGGCTTCCTTGGGCACTGCATATACATGCAGGCAAGATACAAAATAAAAATAAATCTAAGCTGAGAGTAATGGTGCATACCTTTAATCCCACCACTCAGGAGGCAGAGGTAGTCAGGTCTCTGTAAGTTCACCAGCCTGGTGTCCATATAAGTTCTAAACCTGGGTTATATAGTGAGATCCTGTTTGGAACAAGAAAAACAAAAGGAATATTTGGAATCAGCAAGATGGTCTGACTGAGTAAAGGCAGTGGCCACAAAGCCTGATGACCTGAGTTCATCCCCAGGACCCACATGGTAGAAGGAGAAAACCAACTCCTACAAGTTGTCCTCTGACCTCCGTGTACACTGTGGAATGCATGGGTGCACACTCATAAAATAAATGAATGTAATAAAATTGTTTACAATATAATTTGTAAGTTTTATATTTTGTGATTTTAAAATGTTATAAAATATGTAAGAGCAAACAAACTTGTCATTTTATCCATTTTTAAGTGTACAGTTCAGTAATGTGAAGTATGGTGCTGTGCAACTATCACCACTGCCCATTTCCAGAACTCTTTCATCATCTTGAACAGAGTTCTCTCCTCACTGAGAAATATGCTTGTATTTTTGTTTATCAAAATATTTTCTTACATAAAATCTCTCTTTTGGGGGTTAGAGAGAAGGCTCAGTGGTTAAGAGTGCTTGCTGTTCTTCCAGGGGACCTGAGTTCAGTTCCCAGTACCCACATTGGGCAGCTGACCACTGCCTGTGATTCCAGCTCCAAAGGGATACAGTGCCTCTCTCCTCCACCAGTCCTCATGCACATGTGCCCATGCACATACATATAATTAAAGATAAAACTAAATATTTTATAAAGCTCCCCTTTTATTTCCACTTTCAACGTAAGTTTTCTGAGGCTACTAATTTTTATATTCTTAGCTGAATCTGAGGCCAAAGAAAACCTTGACTTTTTAAGTGGCTCCCAAATTTTCTGTCTTCAAAGTAATATTTTGAAACTGTCCCCTGATTTATTTTCTGTTCTCTGTGTGACTAGGAAGAGGTTGTGGAACTAGAATATGTGGAAAAATACACCGCACCCCAGCCAGAGCAATGTATGTTCCATGATGACTGGATCAGCTCAATTGAAGGGACAGAAGAATGGTATGCCCCGGGAGTGCACTTTTTGTTCTCTCTCTCAAGATTTATTCATGAATTAGGTGTACAGTGTTCTGCCTGCATGTCAGAAGAGGGCACCAGATCTCATTATAGGTGGTTGTGAGCCTAACTTCTAATCAGTGCTCCTAACCTGAGCCATCTCTGCAGCCCGATTTTTTTTTCTTATGTACATCCTTCAGTCTTTGTCATCCACAATGTGACTGTTTCTCTCTGATTCCTTTTTTTCATAAAAGCGACTTTGTGTGTATTGGTGTCCATACCAAACAGGCATTTGCAGTCAGTGTATTCAAGAAGAAAAAAGTGTTTTAGATTTTCTTTGTTTCAAAATGTTGTGATATTTATTTATATAAGTCAGCAGTCATTGATACTTAAGACCAGAGATACACACTGCTTCATAGAGGAGAAAAAAATTAATTTTATGGCTGCAGATCTCCCTAACCTACCAACATGAAGATTCAGACATGCTACCGTAGGGCTAACATGGGCAGCCTGAAGTCAAGGAGGTATGGATGAATGTCTTAGAGCACTGGTTCTCAATCTTCCTGATGCTGTGACCCTTTAATACAGTTCTTCATGTTGTGGTGACCCCAACCATAAAATTATTTCATTGCTACTTCATAATTATAATTTTATTAGTGTTTTGAATTGGAAATATGTGATATGCAGGATATCAGATATGTGACCTCCCCAAAAGGGTCTTGATCCATGGGTTAAGAACCATTGTCTTTTTTTCTTTTTTGTTTGTTTGTTTTTGGGGGGTTGTTTGGTTGTTTGGTTTGGTTTTTCAAGACAGGGTTTCTCTGTAGCTTTGGATCCTGTCCTGGAACTTGCTTTGCAGACCAGGCTGGCCTCAAAATCACAGATATACTCCTGCCTCTGCCTCCCAAGTGATAGGATTAAAGGCATGCACCACCACCCACCACTACCACCTGGCAAGAACCACTGTCTTGCTGAAAGATCAGAGAAGTAGAGCGGCCATCCACTAGAGAGAGACTTTTTCTTTTTTCCTTTTTTTTTTTTTTTTTTTTTTTTTTGAGACAGTGTTTCTCTATAGCTTTGGAGCCTGTCCTGGAACTTATTTTGTAGACCAGGCTGGCCTTGAACTCACAGAGATCCGCCTGCCTCTGCCTCCCAACTGCTGGGATTAAAGGTGTGCACCACCACAGCCCGGAGAACCACTGTCTTAAAGCAAATGGCTACTACTGATCCTAATCCTACTGGCTTTACTTAAAGAAAAACACCTTAAAGGGCTGGAGAGATGGGTCAGTGGTTAAGCGCATTGCCTGCTCTTCCAGAGGTCCTGAGTTCAATTCCCGGCAACCACATGGTGGCTCACAACCATCTGTAATGAGGTCTGGTGCCTGCAGACAGACTATTGTATACATAATAAATAAATAAATAAATTTTTTTTTTTAAAAAAGAAAAATACCTTAGGAGTTGATCAGAGGAGTACCTTACTTCTGTCTTTCCTTTTTCGGGGCCATTTTATTTTTATTTATTATGTGTTTTGTTCTAGGGTGCATGTGTGCGTGCGTGCGTGCGTGCGTGCGTGTGCGTGCGTGCGTTTTGTGTAGTCCTAGCTGCCTTCCTATATAGATCAGGCTGGCCTCAAGCGCAGAGAGATCGTCCTGCTTCTGTCTCCCAAGTGTCGGGATTAAAGGTGTGCCACCATGCAAGGCTTGGTTTTTCTTTTATTCTTCATGATTTTCCTTTTTGCTTTGGTATTATAGGGGTTGTGTATGTCTGTGGTGCTGGACATCAGATTGAAAGGCTTCTGCTTATTGGATAAGTGCTGACCACTGAGCTATATCCCCTCCCTGTTTTTCTTTTGAATCGTATTCAGTGGCTAATTAAGGAATGTTAGGCTTTACAGTTTGTATTGCTTTGAAATTTATAGCATTTTCAACAATAAAAGTGAAATCTCATTGTTTCAGTGGTTCAGAAAATTAGTGTAACATCTCAGCTGCTGTTAGACTTTGATATCTTGTTCTTCATGTTAAAGAGGAGTTTATTTTGCCATTGCCATAGAAACAATTGGTTTTCAGGACTTCCAATGTCATCTTATTGTATTTCATAGCATTTCTTCCCATTGTAGGATCCTGTCTGGTTCTTATGATAAAACCTCTCGGATCTGGTCCTTGGAAGGAAAGTCAATAATGACAATTGCGGGACATACAGATGTTGTGAAAGATGTGGCTTGGGTGAAAAAAGGTAGGATTATACGTAAGAGGAGTCCTAAGAGTTAAAATTGAAAAAAGAGTGATTGGGTGAAAAATGCTTCATGCCTCAGTTCGTATACCTCAGTCTTTTAGACGCGCAGTACTCAAGAAAGTGTAATGAGTTCAAGGCCAGCCTGATCTCAGAGCAAGTTCAAAGACAGGCTCCAAAGTTACAGAGAAACCCTGGGGCAGGGGGACACACAACACAGGAAGGAAGGAAGGAGGGAGGGAGGAAGGCCCAAAAAAAAAAAAAAAAAAAAAGAAGCGCTTGTCAGTGTGTTTCTATGGTTTTAGTTTTTTGTGTAGCTCTCTGGCTGTCCAGGAACTCACTCTAGACCAGAATGACCTCAAACTCACAGAGATCCACCTGCCCCTACTTCCTAAGGGCTGGGATTAAAGGCATGTGTCACCAACACCCAGCAAGAATTAATAATTTTTAAATCCATAGATTGTTGTTTGTTTCTGCCTGGTCCTGGAATCTGAACCCAGGATTTTGTGTGTGCTGGGCAAGCACACTGCTGCTGAGGCATGTCACTAGCTCCAAATCCAGGAATTTACAGAAGTTTATCTTTACTAAAATTATCTGTACATGTTCTAGTTATTAAGTATTTTGAACACATTTTTCCTACTTTTAAAGAATCCTTTCTTTTTGGCAACAGCAGGGGGTGGTATGGTCACAGGATCTCGCTGTACAGCCCAGGCTGGCCTGGAACTTATTGCCACCCTTCTGCCTCGGCCTCCTGAGGGCTGGGATTGCAGATGTATTTTCCTCTTTACTATGATAACTCTCTCAAAAGCAGTCCATCTGATTATTATTAAAACAGTCACAAAAATGCTGAGTGATTAAAATATAAGATGCAGTTAAGGTTTTGTACTAACTTGTTTCTTGTTTTCTCTTTTCTTCAGACAGTTTATCCTGCTTGCTACTGAGTGCCTCGATGGATCAGACGGTTCTCTTATGGGAATGGAATGTGGAGAAGAACAAAGTGAAAGCCCTACACTGCTGCAGAGGTCATGCTGGGAGTGTGGACTCCATAGCAGTCAACAGCTCAGGAACTAAAGTGAGTAGCCAGTGTGTTGCCACTATTGTGTTGAGTTAGAATTTAAGCAGCTGAGTAAACATTTTATAGTCCTAATGATTTTCTAACTTCCGTAACAATCAGAGCCTAAAAAATAGTAAGACTTTAGATATAAAGTAAATACAATAAGATAGATATTTTTATTTGATTTACTTCTTCTAGATATCTGTCTTTATTATATTCTATAAGTTACATTTTAAACATTGGAATAAGCCCGGCGGTGCACACCTTTAATCCCAGCACTCCGGTGCACACCTTTAATCCCAGCACTCCGGAGGCAGAGGCAGCCAGATCTCTGAGTTTGCGGCCAACCTGCTCTACAGGGTGAGTTCAGGACAACCAGGGCTACAGTGAGAAACAGAGAGAGAGAGAGAGAGAGAGAGAGACCTACCAAGTAAACTAGTAATTTCTTTAGATAACCTTAAATAATAATCATTGAAAATTTTTTAAATTCATCAAATTTCCTTTTTTTTAAGATTTATCTATTTATTATGTGTGCAGTGTTCTGACTACATGTATTTCTGCAGGCCAGAAGAGGGCACCAGATCTCATGAGCCACCATGTGGTTGTTGGGGATTGAAATCAGGATCCCTGGAAAAGCAGTCAGTGCTCTTAACCTCTGAGCCATCTCTCTTGCCCTTATCAAATTCTCTTAAAGTACTGTCATCTATTAAACATCTAGATGATACCCAAGCCTCAGCACACTAAGGCTAATGTTAACGGCTTATTTTATTATTAGTGTTAACATACATCTTGTACTTGACCTGAAACTAAATCCTCAGTCTGTTATTTTTGTTCTTTGATGCAGGTTCTCACTGTAGCCCAGGTTGTCCTTATTCTACCTATGTGGTCCAGTCTGGCCTCATATCCCTTTTGATTGGCCTGCTTCGGCCTCCTTCCGAATACTGGGATTGCAGGCATGAGCCACCATTGCCCAGCCTGGCCTATTCTTTATTATAACAAAGTGGATACAAACCAAAAAGTAATAACCTCATTGCCTTATAAAGGGTTGCAGACCCTCTTTTATTTGAAAGTTCCCTTTGCTGCATTGGAGAATTCCAGATTTAAGAGTGTTCTGCAACTTTGAGTAACAAAGAATGTTTGATGCACTCAAAGATAAAGGTTTATGATTTATCTTGAGTCACGGAGATTATATGTTGTTGAGTACAGATTTACATGAATTAACCATTCTTGTCTTTTGACTAGGAAGTTAGACCTATATTTTGCTTATACATGGACAGAAACTTCCCTTCAGTTTGTTAAAAACTCAAGAGAAAATTTGATTGTGGTAGCCAAAGAAAGAATGAAGAAGTCAGAACAAGAAGGTGATAATGCATTTGGGCCTCAAAGCTCTGAAATGGGGGCTGACCGTAGCTGGCATACCTCAACCTTGTGTGTTCCCAAGTCACTTGTTCGTTTTGAGCCGTATTCCGGTGTTCTCTACATGAAATACTTCTAGTTTTATCCCTTGTCCCTTGCAGGGAAATATGTTTTCTTTCCCCTAGGAAAAGTCCAACTTTCTCAGGATTTATTTGTAAAGGTGCTCAGTATAGGTTAGTTGCCCACTCTGATCTAAGCAGCTGTGTGGGACACAGGTGCTTATAAGCACGGCAGCTGGTTACCATGGAGATCAAGGCCACAGCTTCCAGAAGACTAGGAAGCCAAGTATGATTATCGAGTAGTAAAGATTACAGAGCCTGTGTACAAAGAGATGAAACAAGCAAAGCAAAATTTGGAAAGTAAAAATGGGGGCAAGGGGCAAATAATGTAAGTTATTACATATGCTTTCTCCTTCATATGTATCTAGTTTTGCAGTGGCTCCTGGGATAAGATGCTAAAGATCTGGTCTACAGGTATAAATATTTTTTATACTTTGACTTATTAATTATGTTTTTAGAATTTTAGTGAAACTTTTACTTCTCATATTTGCTGTAAAAATAGACCAAAGTATTTTAGTATATACAAAAAGAAGTATAGTATGAAGACAAATTAGTGTATATATATATATGTTTTAAGGTTTTTGATTCTTTTTTGAACTCTACCACCTTTTTATTTGAAAGTCACTGATTTGCTACGTATATATATTATCTTAGATCTGAGAATGCACTTAATTTAAAAAAAAACCTGGAAGTTATTTTTTGAGTAGTTTTGACTCATCTTAAGTCACTTAAAAATGAGTTTTGAGTGACTGGAAAGACGGCTCAGTGATTAAGAGCACTTGCTGCTCTTGCAGAGGACCCAGATTAGCTCACACATTCACATAGCAGCTCACAGCTGTCCTCAACTCCAGTGTCAGAGGATCTGACACCCTTTTCTGGCTCCTGGGCACCAGGCACATGTGGTATGCATACATAAATGCAGGCAAAACATGCATACACATAAAAATGTCTTTGAAATTTTCTGTTTGAGGCAGGATCTTTTTATAGATTCCTCGCTGTCCTGAAACCTGGCACTGGCCATATAAACCATCCTGGCTTCAAACTTGTGATCAAGCTCGCCTCTGTGTTCCTCATGCTGGGATTGCGATCATGCACCACCATACCAACTTATTTTGAAAATACAGATGAAGGAGAGGACAGATTCTTTTTTTTTTTTTTTTTAATATTTATTTATTATGTATACAATATTCTGTCTGTGTGTGTGCCTGCTGGCCAGAAGAGGGCACCAGTCCCCATTACAGATGGTTGTGAGCCACCATGTGGTTGCTGGGAATTGAACTCAGGACCTTTGGAAGAGCAGGCAATGCTCTTAACCTCTGAGCCATCTCTCCAGCCCAAGAGACGGCAGATTCTTAACAGAAGTTAGGAAATGTTGATGGGAACAAAAGGAACGGGGACAAACCCACAAAGGTTAAGGTTAACCTTTGAGACCTAACAGCTGTATATGTAAAAAGATCAAAAGATCCATTACTTCTGATGGAATTGCTGTTTACAGTTCAGACACCAATTAAATCTCACAAAGTAGTTAATGAGTTCAGAACCAGTTTAATCAACTTTAAATAATTATGTGTAATATGGCAGAAAATATACATATTAGTAGATGTTATAAAAATGCTTAAAGCAAACAATTTTTTAAGAAGAATGTAGTTTAGTTTCAATTGTTTTCCTTTTATGAAATGTCTTATTCTTTGATAGTATCAGGTAATGAGATACTGTTTGGTACAGCTATTACTGTTAAGGGATTTATAATCTAGTTAGGAAAAATATATCAATATTCATGAAAGTTGCAAAATATTAAAAGCTATAGTTTTCAGTCTTAGTATTCTGCCTGACTAAATGAAGTTTATAACAAAGATCTTTCCAAAAAAAAAAAAAAGAATTAAAAATCATCCAAGTGCCTGGACGTATATAAAGTATATAAAGTACTTGCCTGGCACTAGCGTGGATCTCTAGCACTACAAAACAACTATGAAGCATCTTTATTTTTTAAAGAAGGAAATAGTGAGATTAAGCATGGCTAAAGTACATCTTCTAACCTGGGTTTACGTTATTTTCTGCATGGCATAAATATAATATGGCCGTAATAACTTAGTCTGAATTGAGGAGGAAACAGCTTTTCATCATTCTGATAAAATGGTCCATATTTTTAACAATGAGCATAAAAACAGTAAGATTTCAAACTGTTTAATTTTGAGTTTTTTTAATATGCTTTTAAAAAAAACAGTCTTTGTCCATGTTTGATTGTCAATCCAGGAAATGTTTTTACTTTTGCTGCTACTAAGAATTGAGTCTAGGACCACATGTGTGCTGGTCGGGTGCTTTAACATTGCTACAGTCCCCAGTGGTCAGAGAGAATGTTTATATACAGTTTGTGTTAACCAAAACAACAAGGAATATGCATTCCCTAATTAGTCCAAAAAGAAAACTGTATACCCAAAATGTTGGACATTCTTGAAGTTTACCATTAATAGTAACTAAATTTTTCAATATTAAATACTATTCTCTATGATGTAGTTCCTACAGATGAAGAAGATGAAATAGAAGAATCCACAAATCGGCCAAGAAAAAAGCAGAAAACAGAGCAATTGGGACTAACAAGGGTAAGTTTGTTTTTGTTTTAATTAAAATAATAATCACATCATTTTCTCCCTTTCCTATCCAACCTCCAACTCCTTCCATGTGTACATCCTTAAGAAGCTCATCTCTGGAAGGAAATATTTCTGTCATTCTCACTCCTTAGTTCCTGTAGTTCTTTGTCTAGGGGCGAGGCCCCATGAGATTTCCTCCCTCCGTGTTAGCATGGCTAGTGATAGAGTCCTTGTCCAGTCTTAGTTAGGCAGCCATACTGTTGAGGCTGTTATTCATAAAGCTTCCCTGTCATTTTTAAGAGAGACAATCTCATATTTCCTGGTCCTCAGGCTTTTAACAATCTTTCTGTCCCCTCTTCTGCAATGTTCCCTGAGCCTTAAGTACAGGAGTTGTGTGGGCATCCCATGATGAGTTATTTTCTGCATTTGACTAATTGTCGTTTTCTGTCTATTAAAGTATTTGTGAGCATTGACTGGCTTTGGTCTGTTTGATGAAACTATGATAATTCAGCAAATCTTTTTTTTTTAATATTTTTATGTGCATTGGTATTTTGCCTGTGTAAGGGTGTTGGATCCCCTGGAACTATAGTTACAGTTGTGAGCCACCATGTGGGTCCTGGGAATTGAACCCTAGTCCTCTGAGGAGCAGTCAGTGCTGTTAACTGCCGAGCTAGCTCTCCGCCCACCTCCTTGTTTTGCTTGTGTTCTCCTTTATCTTCTTGCTTCAGCCATGATTATGCTTTCCTTCAGTATGTACTGTTGCTACATTTTTCTGAGAATTTGGATAGAGTAACATCTGAATCAAGCTTACAGAGTGATAGGGTTATCATGGTACATTTTAATCATTAACTCTTGATTGGCAGTAATTATCTGACTGCCTGATACTATTTATTTCATATACTGAAGATAAAATCCATTTTAGAGCTGCTAGTTGTATCCTGATTCACTAGAAATCATTAATGTGAAGTTTAATTCTATTGTTTAGCAGTTAGATCTCATTAAACAAAGTTTGTTTTCAGGACAGGCTCCAAAACCACAGAGAAACCCTGTCTCAAAAAAAAAAAAAAAAAAAAAAACAAGATGCAAAGTTTGTTTAGTTTGAGACGGACTCTTGCGGTGTAGCTTAGGCTAATGTGGAACTCACTGACTTGGACTGGTCTCAAACTTACAGTAGTTCTTCAACTTCCTGGTTGCTGGGACTCAAGTATGTGTCACTATACCTGGCTTTTTTTCTTCCTTAAATCTAACCAACAAATAGTGATTGAATATATTTGATGTAATTAGATACATTTACATAATGATTATCATATTCAAATTACTATGTCCATCACCTCCCATGGTGCACTAGATCTTCAATTTTTTATGACAAAGTTTGTGCTCTTTGACTGATATTTTCCCATTTCTACCAAATCTGGCAATGACTAGTCTACTGTCTGCTTTTATGAGCTTGACTTTGATCCCGTTTTGATATAAAGGTGTTTGTTATGCTATCCAACCTTGTTTATTTCATGGTGAGTCAGCTATGCCATTGAGCATATGACCATACATTAGTTATTATAGTCATCACTAACATAAATATAAAACTGTTGAAAATAAGATGGGACAGAGTAATGACTCAGCAGTATAGACCACTAGCTACAAATACTTGAGATAATGACTTTTTTAGAGCTATAACTGGCTGATATTATCTAACATACTTAATTTATGCCTCTTTGAAAGCGAGAAAAGAGCTCATGTGTAGCCCGAGCTGACCTAAAATTTCTGGGCTCAAGCAATCCTCTTGCTGTAATCTCTCCAGTACCCAAAACTACAAGGCTTGCCTCACTGCATCTAGCTATGTACTATAAATTTATTTTAAAATGTATTTATTTTTATGAGTATGGGTGTATGTCTCTATATTATATGCATTCTGTTGTCTGAAGAGGCCAGAAGATGGCATCAGATCCTCTGGGACTGTCATGTGAGTGACTGAGAATTGAACCCAGGTCCTCTGGAAGAATAGCCAATGCTCTTAACTTCTGAGCCATCTCTCTATCCCCTGACTTACTTTAAATAAAGTATATCATTTAGAGCTGGGCATACTGCCACATGCCTATAAACCCAGCACTTAGGGAGGTATATTCAGGAGAACTGGGAGTTCAAGACCAACTTCAATTACATAGTGAGTTGAGGCCAGCATTGGCTATATGAAACACTGTCTGACAATAGACAAGAAATCATGTAGCACTGTACTTTTGTTTTTGTTTAAATACAGTAGAATATAATTTAAGCCCTAGTTAGCGCTTTGAAAATGAATTGTGAAATCCCTGGTCATATTTTTAGCTTGTTTATATGTAGAACCCAGTAGTTTCAAGATTTTCTTTTTCAATTTTTAGTTTATGTGGTATGTGTGTGGTACTGTGTGTGTGATGTCATATGTGTAAGGTCAGAAAACAATTTATGGGAATTGATTCTCCTTCCACCATCTGGTCCCTTGATTAAATTTAGGTCATCAGTCTTGACAGCTGACACTTATCCAATGAACACCTTCATATATAAGATAAAGAGAGAAATATCTATCTTGGAGGATTACTATAAAAATTAATCCACTGGGCAAAAAAATCTGGCCTATCTACTTTGGACATTAACATCTCTTTTATTTTGGCAGGGTATCATTATGTATCCCTGGCTGGCCTGGAACACAAGAGATCCACCCGCCTCTGCCTCCTGAATGCACCACCACACCTGACCCTAAAATCTACTCTTGTTTCAGTTACTCTGTGGTGAAGATGTTTTTCCCTTTGGGGGCCTTTTATTTCTAGACTCCCTTGGTGACCCTCTCTGGCCACACTGAAGCAGTTTCCTCGGTGCTTTGGTCCGATACTGAAGAAATCTGCAGTGCATCTTGGGATCACACAATTAGAGTGTGGGATGTTGAGTCTGGTGGCCTTAAGTCAACTTTGGTAAGACTTAATTTTGGTGTTCCTCTAATTAACATTGATCTTGTCAGTAATAAATTTCTCTTTGGTTAAATGTTCTTTCCTTTTATTTTCAGACAGGAAATAAAGTGTTTAATTGTATTTCCTATTCTCCCCTCTGTAAACGTTTGGCCTCTGGAAGCACAGATAGGCATATTAGACTGTGGGATCCCCGAACTAAAGGTATGTTGTATCCAGTGGGTAATATTCAAAAAGATAAGTTTCTACTGCTTCTCTTTCCTAAAACTACTGCATTTTCTTTGTCTTCATTCAGATGGTTCTTTGGTGTCGCTGTCCCTCACCTCACATACAGGCTGGGTAACATCAGTGAAGTGGTCTCCTACCCACGAACAGCAGCTGATTTCAGGCTCTCTAGATAACATTGTCAAGCTGTGGGACACAAGAAGGTAAATGTTGGGACTTGGAAGCATGGTTCAGCAATTAAGAGCGCTTGCTGTTCTTCCAGAAGACCCAGGTTTGGTTCATACTACCTTATGTGACAAATACCAATACTCAAAAGAAAATCCCAGGGGCTGGAGAGATGGCTCAGAGGTTAAGAGCACTGACTGCTCTTCCAGAGGTCCTGAGTTCAATTCCCAGCAACCACATGGTGGCTCACAGTCATATATAATGAGATCTGGTGCCCTCTTCTGGCATATAAACATACGTGAAAGGAATGTTGTATACATAATAAATAAATAAATCTTCAAAAAAAAGTCCCAGGATTGGGTTGCAGGCATAGCTCAGTAAGTGGAGCATTTGCCTTGCTCACATGAGGACCCTGGAACCTAGATAGACAAGGTGAACGGTGTTGGGCATGCTGGTAGTCTTAGCATTGGGGACTTTATCCTTTATCTGGATCCCCCTGCAGGACTGGATGGTTATGGGTCACCATGTGGATGCTGGGAACCGAAATCTGGAGCTCTGACCGCTGTGACACTGCATGAGCGTATGGTGCACAGCAAACACCCATACACAAAATAATTAAGTGGTTGTTTTTATATTTTAGAAAAATAGGTTTATGAGAGAAATTTGAGAGTTTTGATTTGATTGTGTCTGTTGCCCATCTGACTTTTATGTATGTAAGAATATAAACATACCAAACTTAAGGAAAAGATTTGGGATAGAAATATAAAGTATAAAAGTGTGAAATTGACCTTATTGTGAATAAATTTTTGTATTTAAATAGCATTTTTCTTGAGTGTTTGTTATAATAAATCAGTAATTAGTAATTGTATGTTTGTATTAAAACACTGCATGCATGTAACGTGTGTATTTTCATCTTTAGTTGTAAGGCTCCTCTCTATGATCTTGCTGCTCATGAAGACAAAGTTCTAAGTGTGGACTGGACAGACACAGGGGTAAGAACTTACAAATTACTTGGTGAAGAAAAAGGTAGGAGAGACCTGATGCTTAAAGTTAACAGGATCTTTCAGTTTGGTCTGGTCTTTCTCTGGCTGTCTAGAACTTCCCATGTAGACACTACTGGCTTCAGACTCTGAGCTCGACCTGTGTCTGTCCCCGGAGTGCTGGGATTACAGGCTTGTGCTACAAAAAAAATTGTTTTTACATCTCATACCAAAAGACTAAAAACAGATTTGCTCTTTAAGAGTAATAAAAGTTGAAGTTTTAAAACAAGTCTTTTTTCCCCCTTAATATATATTTTTTTCTTTTGACAGTCCTGGGAACTGAACCCCCAGGGGTTCACTTATGCTAAGCAAGTAGACTACTACTTGGCTATATATCCAAATCCCATATGGTCCATAAATTCACTACTTCAAACTGATTGTATCTCAATATTTCTAGTTTGAAATACCTGTTTTAGAAGGTTTTTTGTGATGAGACCAGGTCTTGACATGTAGCCCTGGCTGACCTCAAGCTAACAGCAGCCTCCCCTACCTCATCCTCCCGAGTGCTGGAATTGCATGTGTAGTTTACATAATTAATTCTACATAATAGAAATGGATTAAAAAACATACTTCAAGAATTATAATCAGCCATGCAATGGTGGCGCACACCTTTAACCCCAGCACTTAGGAGGCAGAGGCAGGAGGATCTCTGTGAATTTGAGGCCAGCCTGGTCTACAGAGTGAGTTCCAGGACAGGCTCCAAAGCTACAGAGAAACCCTGTCTCGAAAAACAAAACCAAAAAATTTATAATCATTTTTATGTGCATATGTTAGCTCTTGTCCAAGAATTCTTTCAGAATGTAGATCCTAGAGCGACTTGGTATAATCTGCAGTGGGCATTTGCCTGAAAATAATACACTCTTTTACAACGTGATTATTTCTAAGTGTGGTAGCTCACACCTGTAATCTCAGTTCTAGAGAGGCTGAAGCAAGAACATTGCTGCAAATTTGAGGCCATCTTAGGCTATAGTGTAAAAACCTATCTTCAAAAAGCAAACAGAGCCTTTTTTTTTTTAAAAGTCTAAAACTATTTTAGTTTATTATATACCTTGGCAAATACTTCATTGGAAGTAAAATAACATGCTGTGTCTCAACCAAAATAATTGATTGCTTTTAATATTTTGTACACTGTATGGTGATGTAGATTGAGTGTTCCTTATCTGAAATGCTTTGGATGTGCAGCTTTTTAGATTTTGGAATATTTGCACATTTATGAGATATCTTAGAATGGGTCCCAAATCTAAATGTGAACTTCCTTTTGATTCTGCTGCCTAGCTATTGGCCATTCAGTTTTTTAATTAGACCAATCAGGTGCCTTAGGCAGGCAAAGCAACACGTCTTTACATTGTTGAAATTGGCCCAAAGCCTTGTATGTATCAGCATGTGCTCTACCTGTGAGCTGCATCTCCAACCTACACTGCAGACCTTTGGATTGGGGATGGTCAACCTAGTAGCAGAGATGTTTGTTTTAATTAGTCCCCTTAAATACTGTTTCAAGCTGTGCAGTTTAACATACATCTAATCGTTTGTGTTATGTATATGACATCAAAGAAGTAGCAAAACTGTTTAGGTATAGATAGAAAATATGGTCAAAATACAAGATATATATATATGCTCACACACATATACATACATATCTTGTGTATATATTCATATGCACACTCTGTGTGAACAATATCTTGCCAAGCAGTGGTGGCATGTGCCTTTAATCTCAGCATTTGGAGGCAGAGGCAGGCAGATCTCTGTGAGTTTGAGGATTGCCTGGTGTACAGAGTAAGTTCTAGGACAGCTATGGCTACACAGAAACCTCTCTCAAAAAAACAAAATGAAAGTCGTCTTTAATCATATCTAGCTATATATAAGTATATATATACTTATATTTACTTTTCTCTCTCTCTTTTCACACAGCTACTTCTGAGTGGAGGAGCAGACAACAAATTGTATTCCTACAGATACTCACCTACTACCTCCCATGTAGGGGCTTGAACATGAAGGATTGTTCAAAAATATTGTTGGGTTTTGTTTTGTCTTTCGCGTCTTACTGTTGTGTCATAAACTGTGAATGAAATTGGAGAGGACTGGGGATGTCGCTCAATTGGGAGAGGACTTCCCTAACATGTGCAGAGCCCCGAGTCCTGTCTCTAACACGTGGAAAGAAAGTCGGTGTGGTAGTGCATTCCTGTAATCCCAGGACCTGGGAGGTTGGCAGCAAGAGAATCAGAAGTTCAAGGTCATCCACCCCCCACACACACTGTATAGTGAACTCAGAGGCAGCCAGAGTTGCATGAGTGTCTCAGAGAGAAAGAAGTCAGTGGCTAATCCTCCAGTACCACTGTCAATGCAGAGATATGTGTATAATGGTTCATCTTTCGTAATAGCTGCATTTTACTCTTTGTATTTCCTTTTTATAAAACCCAATAAATGTGTGGCCTGAATTCTTTACCCTGTGCAGACCCCAAAAATTTAATTGAGTTTTAAAGTATACTTTTAAAAATACTGGTTTGAAATTAAAATTTGCCTTCGAAATGTTATAAAAGGATATATTACAAATACAGTAAGTAACTTTGTCTCTTCTATTTTTTCTATTTGAAGAAAAACCTAGAAAAGACTAATATTGCACCAGGCAGTGGTGGTACACGCCTTTAATCCCAGCACTCCGGAGGCAGAGGCAGGTGGACCTCTGAGTTCGAGGCCAGCCTGGTCTACGAAGTGACCTCCAAGACAGCCAGAGCTACGCAGAGAAACCTTGTTTCAGAAAACCATCATAGCACATGCTTGTAACCCCTATAATTAAGAAGTGGAAGCAAGAGCTTTAGGACTGGCTTCATAAGTAGTTCAAAATCTGAATCAGGGTGAACTACTATTAACACCACTCAGCAACTTCCTAAATTTAAAATTAGGTCGAGTTCCAGGATAGCTAGGGATACATACAGAAAAACCCTGTCTAGAAAAAAAAGAAAAAGAAAAAAATTATAATACCTGTCAGCTCACCATTAGGCATCTTTGTTTCTTTTCATTCATTAGAATAAAGATGGATAGGGACCTAATGATGCATTAGGCAAAGTGCTAGTAGGCAAGGCTGCAGAAATACGTGAAACTGGAACAGTGAAGCATCCAAGCGAAAGAACAGACTGGTACCTAAACATGATACACATGTTCTGTGTAACTTTCTGGGGAGAACAACACATCTGTTCACTGTAGACAGTGGACCAAAGAGGATTCCACCAGCATAGTGAAGCCATGAGTTTATCGGACATACTTTAGGAGCATGGTGACAATGACAGATGAATCATCAAAAGTCTACTCCAGCGTGAGTGACAGTGCCCAAACTCCTCTCCCTGTGCCTCTGCAGGCACTGCACTGACACGTTTAAATTCTGAGGAAACCTACACGAGGTGTTAAGAGGCCAAATAAGCTGGTTAGAAGGGATCCCAAACAATATTGGGACTGTCGGTTCTGAGTTCTTGTCTTGCCCTCCCAGGAATGGAGTGGGTGTATACCTAAAGGAAACTTAATTGCCATGCGGGAACAATTCAAACAGGAAAGTAGCAATTGAGAGTCTTGGTGACAGCAGAATGTCAACTGAGGCTCTGCTCTGTGCAGTCCACAAGGCTGCAGGTGCCAGCCTTGCATTTAAGTCTGCAGACAGCAGGTCACTAATGAAATTAAGGCAGGTATCAGAGGCTAGAGTCAGAAGACAAAAGGCAAGCGAATCGTTCAAGACCAGCCTGCTCTACATAGTTCCAGGACAGCCAGGGCTCCACAGTGAGACCTGTCTTCAAAACAAAATCTAATGCCTAAAGTGGAATCAATTAGGGTTAACCTGGAGCTGGAGGGGGAGAGCATTGAGCAACCTAAATTGAATCAAGCAGGTGGGTTGCTTTCCTATCCTGCGGGAGTTAAAGGGCTGCCAAGAGTTTGTCAGCCTGCAGCTGCTAAGGGTGAGGTGGAGGTAGGTTATTCCAGTCTTCCTGCAGGGCCATCTGTCCATAGGACCTTTCTAGCTTAAATCACAGGGGTCTCCATTACACAGATGGTCATCACTGCGGGCTATACAACTTTGGTTGTACTAAGTGGCCTCCCACATCAGTTTTCGCCCTGCTTGAGTCTTTTTTCATTTCGCTCACCTGGTGCTTTACTGACAGCTGGATTCATTCAATAGATTGCAATGACTGCCATTAACTCCTTGCCCTGGGCACCTGGCTGCTTAGAAATCTCTGGAGCCTTAGAAAAAACTGGGGACCCACCTACCCATCTCTATATGGCCTCGGAAAGATCCGAGTACATACAGTTAATTAACTATGTCCGCCGCCTTCTAATCCGTAATCCTTCAAGGATTTGGATTTTTTTTTTTTTTTTTTTTTGGTTTTTCGAGACAGGGTTTCTCTGTGGTTTTGGAGCCTGTCCTGGAGCTAGCTCTTGTAGACCAGGCTGGTCTCGAACTCACAGAGATCCACCTGCCTCTGCCTCCCGAGTGCTGGGATTAAAGGCGTGCGCCACCACCGCCCGGCTAAGGATTTGGATTTTAACAGAAAGAAAAGTTACTGACACATGGGGGGGAGCGGGTGACAAAAAAATGTATATAGTTTCAAGTATTTGCTCATTATTTGAAATTCAAATAGCTGGGTAAGGATCTCAGTTCAACTGAAAAGTTTTGGTCCAAATCAGCCTTTTATAGAAAAGATATCTCTTTTTCTGATTTTACAGCGAGCGCTTCATAATTAATATTTTACCTGGACCCTTACCTCAAGTAGTTCTCCATGATTCCTCAAGACTAGTTATCCCATGTGGAAGCTTTGGGTGTTTTTCTTGCTAGCCTGTGTATCTTAGACACAATGAACTTGTGTACTGTACCCTATAGGAAAGGTGAACTTGGGTGTCAAACTTGAAAGCATTTTGAGTTTATTATTCCCTATCAAAACAATTTTCCTTTTGCCTCATTTCCATTCTTTTCTGAGATTTTTAGGCTCAGAATTTGCTTTTTACTCTGAAAACTGGTTTATCATTCACTGTCACACGCGGCACTACAATTTTGTATAGGGCCTTTTGAAGTCGGTTATTAACAGTTGTCCCTCTTTAAACCTTTTTAAAATGAGGGTTTAAAGTCCCGCGCGAAGCCTTTGCGCGCGCTGAGCAGCAGCACTGAGTGGCGACCGAGGTGCACAGGCGGCGCGGGGAAGGCGGGGGCTGGGAGACGAGGGCGGCCCGGGCTTCCACGCGCCCACGGTGGCTGTCACCTGCGCGAACTCCTCCAGAGCGGGCGGAGCTCGCCAGCTGAGACCGATAACGCCGGAGCTCGCCGGGCGTGGCTTTAAATCTCCGGCCGCCGAAGCCCGCACCGCGGCGCACCCGCGCGGCGGGCGAGCGGGCGGGAGCTCGCGGGCGGCGGCTAGGGCGGCTCGCGGAGGAGCTCGGCGCGGCAGAGCGCGGCCCGGGCGGTGAGGAGCAGAGCGGCGCGGCTCCGGCGGCGCGGTGAGCGTCCGGGGTTCTCGGGGCCGCCGCTCCCTAAGGGCGGCGGCGAACAGATCTGGTTCCCATGACAACGGCGGGCGGGGGCGCGGGGTCTCGCCCGGTTCCGGCGGTCTCGGCGGGCCGGCCTCAGGCGGCGGCTTGGGCAAACCCGGCCCCTTCTCCCGCGCCGCCTGCGGGAGAAGCCGCGGCCTGAGGCCGGCCTGGGTGCTTTCGCTGGGGCCGATGCTCCCAGCCTGTCCCGCTGGCCGCCTTTGTACGTCGTGCTTAATTGATTTGATTATTGTTCCCTTACGGGACGCCTTCCTGACAGCCTCATTGCTCGGTGGACACGGTGAAAGCAGAACCTGAGCATTGCTGTGCTTTAGAGCAAAGTGCGGGACGCGTCGCCTCCTCTCCCAGGTGGAGACCCCAGCCTCGGATTCCGCTAGGGGAAAGCAGGTCAGGTGTCTCTGACCACTGACCTCACCTGGGCGACGATGCCGGCGGCCGAAACCTGATGCTCTAGGAAAGATGGAGAAGGGAAAAATAATCCTGCTTGGCATCCTACCCGTGAGGCTGTGGGCTTGCCACCCGGGTGGGGGGTGGAGGTGCTTCATGTAATCTATGATCTTCATGCACAAAACATACAACCTGTTAGCAGCTGTAGGTCACTGAAATAATTTGTGGGGAGATGATGTTTCTCTGTGGTTTGGGTTATAAGTATTCAGGTACTGATTTGATTCTGGCTCAAGCGATGTTTTGTAATGTGGTATTACTTTAATCGTCTCCACATCACAATTAGCAGCCACAGGTACCTCATTCTTCAGTGGGACTTAATTATATACTACAGTTATACATTTATTGGCCAAGCAAACATCTCCTACTGGTACGTATATATTTTTATATGACCGAAGTTTAAAAATCATCTTATATTTATTATCGGTGTATAACATTCCCGGTTTTCTTTGAACTCTTTTTTTTACTTATTTTAACAGTGCAAAATGGTTGATTACGTAGCGATTGGAAGCTGTTATGGGCAGAGCACTGTCTAATTACCAGCAGCTGTAATTGCTAGGTAAATCATTATAATCCTAGAGTTAGAAGGGTGCTGAGATCCCAGTTCAAAAGGCAAAACTGTAAACATGAGACTGATAGGAAAAGCAGGAAGTCGTATTTTCATTGTAGATGTGTAGTACGAATTCTAATTGTTCTTAATAATAACCCGGAATAGGATATTAGAGAGTGAAAGCCGAGAGACCTGAGAAGCAGTGCAGCCACTAGATAGACCTTTTACCTCTAAGGAGTCCTCAAACGGACTGCGTACTCGGACTACATCCTCTGACTGACTGCTTCAGACTGCACCTCAGCCCGCATCGAGCTCTGTCTCTTCGGCCCTTACAGCCCTCTCTCCACGGAGCCATAGCCCTTCCTGTCTCCACCTCCCTAGTTCTGGGATTAAAGGCGTGGGACTTTCAAATTTTGGGATTAAAGGTGTGAGCCACCACCGCCTGACCTCTGGTGGTTTAACCCAATACTCTGGTCTTCAGGCAAACTGTATTTGCTAAAACATAAACAAAATATCACTACATAGATGTTTGTCATAAAAATTATATTTCAGTGACTAAGCACAAATATCAAAATGTGAAACATACTATTTTGTTTTATACTAACAATAACAAAAACTCTGCTTCTCTGTAATAAATACATTGAGTAAAATCTTTTCTTTGCACTAATACTATGTCTTCTTTAAAATTTCATTATTTTTATATTCTTTAAAACAAATGGGGACAGGTGGTGGTGGCACATGCCTTTAATCCTAGCACTTGGGAGACAGAGGCAGGCAGATCTCTATGAGTTCAAGGCCAACCTGGTCTACAGAGTGAATTCCAGGACAGCCAAGGCTCCATAGAGAAACCCTGTCTCGAAAAACAAAACAACAACAAAAATCCCTAGATGGTATGTGTAAAAAGCTTTAAAATATTTCTAAAACTGGAAATTAATTTTCTTTATGTGAAGTGGCTTTTGTTACATATCATTTTTATTTTTGTTGTTCGGCCTGTTTATTTATCACTTAAATTTTGCCCTTTTTCCCAGTTTACTATTTTTTTTAATTTTTTTAAATCTTGTTTAGGGTGCTGGGGAATAAAGGCAGGGCTTCCACGCATACCTAGCTATGTACCCACTCCAAATATGTTTTTTTTTTTTTTTGGTTTTTTCGAGACAGGGTTTCTCTGTGGTTTTGGAGCCTGTCCTGGAACTAGCTCTGTAGACCAGGCTGGTCTCGAACTCACAGAGATCCGCCTGCCTCTGCCTCCCAAGTGCTGGGATTAAAGGCGTGCGCCACCACCGCCCGGCTCCAAATATGTTTTTTATATTATCATGTAGACCTTGGGGACTGACATTTCAGGAGTTCAGCATTCTAGCTAATGACATTTGGAATTGTAATTTGAGATTATGGCCCCAATTCAACATTGGCCAAGCAGTTTAGATATATTGTTGATTCAGTTTCAAACCGCCACAATAAAGTGAGATATATAATCCTGTAGTTTTCCAATGCATATAAAAATTTTGTTTTCAAGACAGGAACTCCTGATCCTCCTGCCTCTACCTCCTAAATGCCAGGTTTACAGGCACATACCCCAGCCAATCTAAACTTAATAAACAAAAAGATTATACATTGAGTAAAATCATTTTTTACTTTAACACTCACTGTCTTCTTTAAATTTTTATTTTTATATTCTTTAAATGTATACTCTGTTGTATTAAGTGTACAATAGCTTAAGTCTAAAAGAATTACATAGATTTTTTTATTTAAAAAATACATTATTTAAAAGCTAAACATTGCTATATCTGCCCCTTCATTTAGTGTGGCTGTTTTCCTGGGAGAAGTCTTGCTGAGTTGCTGAAGATTGGAGTGGCTGTAACAGTTTTGTTTTAATTTGTTGTTGTTGTTTTTAACATCAGTGATTAACTTTTGGGAATGATGGTCTGTAGCTTGAAATACTAATACTGCTTGGTAGCATAGCACTTCTTCCAATGAAGCTGCTCCCTTCCAGCCATGAATCAGCTAAGCTTCTGTAATAGTCTAAATCTTTTGTCATTCCGTCAGTGTTCACTACACAGAGTGTATCTCAAGAAGCCACTCCTTGGCCAGACAGTGGTGGCGCATGCCTTTAATACCAGCACTCAGGAGGCAGAGGCAGGCAGATCTCTGGGAGTCGAGGCCAGTCTGGTCTACAGAGTGAGTTCCAGAACAGGCTCCAAAGCTGTAGAGAAACCCTGTCTCGAAAAAACAGAACAGCCACTCCTCATCTGCTCTGCTGTTTTATCACGAGGTCACAGTAATTCAGCTACATCATTAGGCTCCACACTTTCTTACTGCTTCTACCACATCTGTAGTTACTTCTGTTGAAGTCTTGAGCCCCTCATCATCTGAGACACTTGTTAATATTAATACTTTGATCTCTTCTCATAAATCATGAATCAAAACATCTAAAGTGAGAGCTTCTTTTTTAAAAAAAAAAAAAGATTTTTATTATGTATAGAGGGTTCTCCCTGCATGTATCCTGCAGTACAGAAGAGGACACCAGATCTTATTACAGATGGTTGTGAGCCACCATGTGGTTGCTGGGAATTGAACTCAGGACCTCTGGAAGAGCAGCCAGTGCTCTTTACCTCTGAGCCATCTTTCCAGCCCCCAAGTGCAAACTTCTTTAAAAAATGTCATTACATAATTTCCTCAGTCTGTCATGGGAATGGATGCTACAGATTTGTAAAGTGCATTTCTTTAATAATAAGGTTTAAAAGTTGAAGTGATTTCTGGGTCTTCTATATTTGCAGACATGAAAGCAACATTAATTTCACTGTAAATCTCCATCAGAGCTCTTGGGGACTAGGTGTGCTGCCAATGACCAGTAGAAAAAGGTTTTTTTTTTTTTTTGGATTTTTCGAGACAGGGTTTCTCCGTAGCTTTTGGTTCCTGTCCTGGAACTATCTCTTGTAGACCAGGCTGGACTCGAACTCACAGATCCGCCTGCCTCTGCTTCCCGAGTGCTGGGATTAAAGGAATGCGCCACCACCGCCCGCCTAGAGAAAGGTTTTTTAAGTATAAATATAACATGGTATGTCACCATGTTGCTCAGGCTCAAGCAATCCTCCTGCCTCAGCACCTGAGACAACAGGAAATACTACTGTGCTTAGCAGTACTATTTTGAAAGGATCCTGAGCAGTGGGTCTCCCCCACAGAACCGTCAGGTCCAGTTTGTGCTGCCTGTTTGCCCTTGGGTGTGTGTCCATCCACAGGAGTGTGGAAGATGGAATTGGTACCTATCTCTCCTCTCCATGCTGGGACTGTCTTGCTTGAGCTTGGGCAGAAGCTGTGCATGCTGTCACAACCTATGGGAGATCACCTGTGCAACTCTCCTTCTGTGCACGGAAAACACTCTTTCCTTCTAGTTACCCACCACTTCAGCTCTGGGGTCGCTGCAGAAGTGGAGAGACTGGAAGAACCAGAGGTGGTAGATGATTACTCTGACTTATGTGTGAGGTGGGAGGGGGGTTCTAGACAGGCTCTCTTCATGGCCCAACCTATCCAAGAACTCAAAGATCCATCTGCCTCTGCCTCCCTAGTGATGGGACTCAACTCCCAGCTTAACTCAACTTCTAGTTTTTTTTTTTTTTTTTTTTTAGATTTTCAACACAGGGGTTCTCAGCAACAGCCCTAGCTGTCCAGGAACTAGCCTGTTATTAACTCTGTCCTGGAACTAGCTCCCGAGTGCTGGGATTAAAGGCGTGCGCCACCACCACCTGGCTTAACTCTGATTCTTAAATGACCGAGAAGCACTGGCTTCAACTTAGTCATCAGTCATATTAAGCCCCGAACAAGAGAGTCATCCTGTCCTTTTGAGAAAGCCAAGCACTGGCTTCCGTCTGTGAAAGTCCTAGCTGGGTCGTCTTCAACAGAAGGCTTTCTCAGCTCCCTTTAAACCTGTTGTTTGGTGTGTGTCCACTTCCTCAACAGTCTTAGCTGGACCTTCTGGCAGCTTGCGGCTTCTGCGCCAGCACTGCCTGCTTCACCTTACACTTCATGCTTGTCCTGGTTGCTTCCTGTTGCCATGATAAACACCATGACCAAAGCAACTCCAGGAAGGAGAGGGTTTCTTTGGCTCATGTCGCAGTCCCCCTCGGCCAGCAAGAAGGACACGCAACACCGGAGCTCTTCTCACAGCAGTTTTATTCAGGACCTTTTTACAATTATATCTCTCTCTCCCTTTCTCTCTCTTTCACTCACTCACACTCACTCTCTCCCTCTCTCTCTCTTCCTCTCTCTCTCTCTCCCTCTCTCCCAGGGCAAACCTCTCCCAGCCCTTAAGTAGGCATGGGCTACCAATCCTGGATTGCCAGATGGGCACTGCACATAGGTCCACGCATATGCAAGCAGCTGACAATCATTGCGTGATAAGTCAGGCCTAGATGATATTAGGAGTTGATTATCACAGAGAGCACTCGCTTTTGGGATCACGGAGGGCGGGAGCCAGCACCATCAGGTGCGACTCCATGCAGCTCTCTACACATAGCCATCAGGTGTGACTCCACACGGCTCTCTACAGGCTCACACTTCCAGGTCACAGTTCATCCCTGAAGGAAGTCAGGGCAGAACACAAGTGAAAACTTAAGCAGAAGCCATAGAGGAGGAACATTGCTTATGGAAAGCTCTGTAGACCAGGCTGGCCTCAGACTCGGATGATCTGCCTGCGTCTGCCTCATGAATGCTGGGATTTAAGGTGTGCGCCACAATACCCAGCTGATGGAGGCAGTCCTTAAACTGAAGCTCCCTCTTTCCAGGTGACTCTAGGTTGTATCAAGTTTACAGTTGAAACTAATCAGGGTAGTGTTATAGAGATGGCATGGATATCTGTACCTTATTCCTCATGAATCAGCTGGGTGCTATACCATATGCCAGTGTTCCCAGCACCCAGTAGACTGAGGCCAGAGAATTCCAGCCAGGCTAATGAAGAGAGCAAGACCCTGTCTCAAAAAATGAAACACCAAAAACTCCACACTTAAAACCATCTCATGACCCAGACTCTGTTAACTATAGACTTTGCCCTGTAGCTCTCTCAAATAAATTGTAACATTATCAAATTGCCCTGTTCTGGATTAGATGCTTAGCTGGCATGGTCTGTCCAAACCACCAGATCTTTCTGAAATCCTGGTCTGCTTCGTTACACCTGTGTCCTGGAGTAGTCTGCTTTCTGTAGTGGCATTTCATCTGCATTTTAATAAATAAAGGTTGCCTGAGGACCAGAAAAGTAAAACCACCACACTGGCCAGCCTTACAGATCAGGCAGCAATGATACACACCTTTAATCCCAGTAGCCACACTAGCTTGCCATAGAAACCAGGCGGTAGTGGTGCACACCCTTAATCCCAGAACTAGAGAGGAATATAAAATGGGAGAAGATCGCTCTCAGTCTCATTCTGAGATTCCTGGAGGCAGGATCACCCTTTTCAGACTGAGGTCGAGGCAAGAGCCAGTGGCTGGCTGCTTTGCTTTTCTGATCCTCAGGCAAACTTTATTTATTAAAATACAAATGAAATGCCTCTACCACTTTCATTCACAATCAGGCTCTGTTTATGTAGGGGCCCGTCCTTTAGCCTGTTGTAGCTCTCAGCTTAGCTTTTCCACCTTAATTTCTAGTTTAAAGTGAGAGAGATGCCGTTCTTCATTACTTAAATGGGTAGAGGCCACTACAGTGTTATCAGCTGACCTAATTTCAATAGTGTTTGCCCTCAGGGAAAGGGAATGAAATGGAGGAGTACCTGATAGATTGGGCAGTTCGAACACACCCATTTACTCTGTTAGCTATGTAGGGGGTCATTGCCCCCCAAACTAATAATTGGAGCATCAAAGGTCACCGTGTGTTGTGTGACTCACCCTACATAGGACACTGATGACAGAAACTGAGTGATTCAGCCCAAGTCTAGCTCAGTGACCCAGAGTTTGACCGAGGTTATTTATAGGCACTACCCACCAGACAGCAGCTTCCCATTCAGAAGTAACTGCTTTTATACCTTGGGGAGGGGGAGGGCTCACGAGTGTGTGTGTTGCCTTGTGAGCCCTTGTGTTCGTCTCTGTGCCTCATGAGCCCATTGAACGCTGCCCCCACCTTCCAGAAGAGAATGTTAGTGGAGCTAATCTTGTGAGGATTTCTTGTAATCATAGTTGTACTGATGACAGGAAGAACAACATCCCGTAATACCATAAGACAATAATGAAAAATTTGAAATACTGAAATTCACCAAAATGTGACACAGCACAACATTTCCCATGCCGTTGGGAAATGGTGCTGGTTGGTACAACATAGAGGATGGCGTTGCAAAACCTTAACACCTCAAAATGCACTTATGCCTTTATGCTTCCGGGAACTTATCTAATAAACATGCTTGTATATCTTTTAAATGTTCCTCGTATTGTCTGAGATAATGCCAAGTTTGAAAACAATGTATATTCATCAATAACACACAACGGAGTGTTATGTACCTATTCCTATATATCCTAGCTAGTAGACAATTCCGTATGGTACTTTGTCCCTCAGCACCTGACACAGTACTTACTTTCTCTCTCTGTGGTGCTGGATCTCAAACTCTTCCTCACAGTGACATGCCAAAGAGTTAACCCTTAACTGTCACTTCCTCACCTTATGTTAAGAGTGGGTGTCTGAACCAGTATAAGTTACTTAATTTGGAGGTTGCACTGATTTTTCTGTCCAAGTGCTGAGAGCACTCTATTTTCCTTTGAACTTGAATAATATTCATGAGACAGTTTGGATCATAATTAGTTTTTCCAGGAGCATGGTAAAGCCTTTCAATTTTAGTTTTGCATCCCTCTTACTTTAGCTACTCCAAGTATCAGTATTTCTCTGTCCAGAATTATTGCATGCATTAGATCAGTCATCCTTATTTTGACTAACTATGCTGTTTCAAGCCACATTTACCTTGGACTTTTCATATTTAAATCTCCCCAAACTGCTTCTCCAGACAACCCTTCTACCTGTAGTAGTTGGTAATGTAGTTCAAAATTCAGTACATCTTTTTTTTTAAGGTTTATTTATTATGTATACAACATTCCTTCCGTGTATGCCTGCATACCAGAAGGAGGGCACCAGATCTCGTGATAGATGGCTGTGAGCCACCAAGTGGTTGCTGGGAATTGAACTCAGGACCTCTGGAAGAGCAGTCAGTGCTCTTAACCTCTGAGCCATCTCTCCAGTCCCCAAATTCAGTAAATCTTTCTCTTTAATTTTTCTTTGTTCTCGAGAGAAGGTTTCTGTATAGCCCGTTTGTCCTGGAACTCTGCTCTGTAGACCAGAGATCCATCTGCCTCTGCCTCCCAGGTTCTGGTATCAAAGGTGTTTACCACCATGCCCTGATGCTTTTTCTCATTTTTAAAAAGATTTATTTATGTATTTTATGTATGAGTGCTCTATCTGTATGTACACCTGTGTGCCAGAAGAAGATATCAGATCCCGTTGTAAATGGTTGTGAGCCACCATGTGGTTGCTGGGAATTGAACTCAGGACCTCTAGAGGAGTAGTCAGTGCCCTTAACTGCTGAGCCGTTTCTATAGCCAGCAGCTGCTTTTTCTTAACTCTTGTTGCTTTCAGTTCTTACGATCAGTTGTATGGGGATATCTTGTTTTGTCTCCACAAAGCTTTTCAAACCTCTGTTTTACGGAACTAATTTCAACAGGGTTTTTTTTTTTTTTCCTATTTTTCCTGTTATGGCAGTTTCTCCTTTTTCTTGCACATAGTACTGCTTTTCCTTCTTATTTGTTTTGTAATTAATTATTGTTGGATGGGCTGTTTTGTTCTAGCCTGATCTTTGCTTGAAAGTGGTGTAAGCAGAGCACCGTAGGCCCTCCTGGTTCACCTGGCTGTTGTAGTCTTTGGGCTCTGGGTGCTGATGTTAAGAGAGTCTGCTGTAACTGGCTGCTTAGTGCTGCTGTAACTGACTGACTTGGTGCTGCTGTAGCTAGCTGACTTGGTGCTGCTGTAGCTAGCTGACTTGGTGCTGCTGTAGCTAGCTGACTTGGTGCTGCTGTAGCTAGCTGACTTGGTGCTGCTGTAGCTAGCTGACTTGGTGCTGCTTTAACTGACTGTTTAGTGCTGCGGTTTCTGTTGGTTCTTGAGGCCAGCAAGGCTGAGGGATGATGGGTTTACTTCACTCTGATGTGTGCCCTGATTCTTTTCTACATAACCGTGCCTTGTGTCTAGGCAAGAATTTTTTTTTTAATGTTCCACAAGCTGTTGTGGGTTTTCGGGTGCCCACCCTGCTTGCCTTTTTAATCCTGCAGTTAAAGTCAAAGGACAGACATTTTAAAAATCAGCTCTCTCAAGGGAGGTGCTGATGTGTGGTGTCAGGGGTCTCCTGAGTGCTGTGTTCCATGCAGACCTTAGAGAAGTCCTGCAAACAAAGTGTCTACAGAAGAGCTCCCAGACTTCCACCTTTCTAAAGGTGGTTAAAGGTCTGAGAACTGATTCCCCAACTTTAAGTCTTGCTAAATTAGTTCTACCCCACTGAGGAATGAGGGCCATTTATAAATTCTTCAGTCAGGTTCTCACAGGCGAAGCCCAGAAAAACTGTAAAGAACTGTAGCCACCATAAATATGTTCTCATTTTTTCAGTTGTCTGTTCTGTTGCCCTGTGATTGGCTCTGGCTTCAAGGATTCGGCAAGTTAGAAGTGAGCTTTTCAGAGCTCACTCAAGTTGCCAAAAATGGATCTATATGAGATTAGAGGACATGCTTATCAGACTTGAGTGTCTCCTTAAATTTGATTGTATTTCATCATTATATCTGACATTTATTTATTGACATCAGAACTTTAAAATATGGAATTTTGCATATGAGATATTTTAATTTTAGAGAAAATAGTTATGTAAACTATTATTTCACTTTTCCCCAAAGCTTTAAGTACTTTTAAGTAATTGTTCATTTGACATTTTCTCCTCTCTCTTTTGAGACAGGATTATACTGTATTTCTTTGTTTGGCTTGGAATTCCACCTCTTTTACATGGGTTGTTTGTATTTCTTTAGCTATTGGTGGAATATAATTTTGTGTATTCGTTGAACTTTTAAAGTTCTTTTGTGAATTGCATGTTGTTTTGCCCTTACTGTTTGAGAGTGTGAGTGTGTTGTTTGTGTGTGTCTGTGTTTGTGTGCGTACACACACATGAGCATGCACTGACTTGCCTGTATGTTTGTGTGGCAGCCAGAGGTCAAAGCTGAGGGTCCTCCTCTACCACTGTCCACCTTTTCACGACAGGGGTCTCACTGAATCTGGAGCTTGTCATTTTGACCAGACTAGCTGGCTAGTGAACCATTGGGATTAGTCTACCCTGTCCCCACCCCAGATCTGGGGTTACAGGTGCAGGCCACCATGCCCAGCATTTATGTGGGTTCATATGGAGAGGTCATATGAAAAGGAACCAAAGACAAGCAAAGCATATGAGACAAGGCTTGAGGATATGCACCAGAAAGGCTCCTATGTGTAACACAAGCATTCCAGAAGGACGGTGGGGAGGATGACTAACTGCCAAAAGTATAAATAATAAACTTTCTATTTTAAAATGGCAGGATCAATACATTTTGCCTCCCGTTCTTCCTTACTAGTCTTTGGGATGATACTGAGGCAAGTACATAATCAAAGCAAACAACATGTGTGTGCGAGGCCAACAAAACACCAGAAGGCACTCTGGGTACATGAGGGATCTTAGTATTCTTGGAAGACAAAATAACAATAAAAATTTTAGACATTAAAGCAAAATAGAGAACAGGTAGAATATTCACATACAAGCTGCTGTAAGTCAGGTTGTCTGTTTCCCCAGGTCTATGGACTAACGATAATAGTCACTTTCCTACACACACCCAATAGCATGTCAAAAGAATAGCTGAGTGTCCCCCTCAGTCAAGGAGAAAATGTCGTTCTCTACAGAAATTAAGAGTTATCTGGGGCCAACAAGATGACTCAGCAAGGAGGGGTGTGACTCCAAGCCTAAGAACCTAAATTGCATCCTGGGAAACACAGGAGAAGAGAACCAACTCCTGTAAGCTGTCTTCTGACCTCCATGTGTACACACACACACACACACCAGGCATAATAAACAGTGTAATAACGGAGTCGCCAGAAGTGAACAGGTGCTTTTGAGGCTCGCTCATGGGACGATGGCTCTCAGAGCAGACCTGCCCTGCTGTAAGTGTCCTAACGTAAGTGTCCTGACGTACAGGATGGGCACACTGGCTCCCTCCCTCCCTCAGGAGCACAGGCCCCAGAATTCACAGAATGAGAAAGTTCTGAGTGTTGGCAGCACTCGGATGTTCAGGTGACACCATCTCTGCACCCCTCCCTGCTGTGGCCAAGAAATTCCATGGACATAATGAAGTGTAATCTGAATTTGCCTCAGAGGAAATCTATAGCTATCATTGTGAAATAAAGGGTTGACCCTGAAAGCCTCTAGAAAACATAGACTGTCCTTCCAGAACAATAACCAGACTTACATGAAAACTGGCATCAATAAACCAGTATTACAAACAGTGGAAAAGCCCCTCTCCAGTTCTCTTGTGTGAAATCAGAACGAAGCCATTTTAAGACTTCCAGGTACCTTTCCCAAGTGAGTTACCTGAACTTTTTCTTTTGCTAAACAAGGATAAAAACTCGAGATAACATCTAGTCACCAGGGTCTTGGACTCCAGAGAGCTATTACCTTCTGTGGCAAAAGTGACTTCACAGGTTGGTAAGGATCATGAGGTAGAAACGGGTTGTCTGGGTAGTTTAGATGTAATCACAAGGATCCTTCAAATGCAGAGAGGGGAGAAAGAGAAGGCAATATGGCAGCAGAAGCAGGTTGAAGGGTGCTGCATTGCTGTTTTTGTGTTCTGGGTCCCCACTTACTTCACTTAGCACGCCCAGACACATTGCCACCAATTACAGTAACTCTCTTATGGCTGAATAATATTTATTACGTAAATATGCCACATTTTCTTTTTCCATCAATTAACGATGAACTGATGACATTTTGGTTTCTTTTTTTTTTTTCAAGGCAGGGTTTGTTTCTCTGTAATAGCCATGGCTCTTCTGGAACTCTCTTTGTAGACCAGGCTGGCCTCAAAGTTAAAAAGATCCCCCTACCTCTGCCTCTCAAGTGCTGGTATTAAAGGCCAGAGCCACTTCGCCTGGCTGAACTGTTGGCATTTTACATTTTTAAATTTATTACGTGTGTGCATGCATGTACCATGATGGGGGAACAACTTTCAGGAGGCGGGTGTGAGTTCTGGAATTGAACTCTATCCTGAGATATCGCGCCGTGGCCATAGTTTTCTGATGACGAAGTTTATAGCCTTGTGATCGCCATCCAGAAGTGACGACGATGCCAGTGCTATCGTGTGTGCCCAAACACATGCTATTCCTGTTAGCCATGTTGGGGATTGAACTCGAGCAACAGGAGTGATGGGCAAACACTGAAACTATAATCTAGCCAGATGGTGGCATTTCTGAAAGTACTTTAACCGTTAATTCTCTGAGTTTTGTATCTGAAAATGCCTTCATTTTTGTTTGTATCTTTGCTTTTTTCTTATTTTAAGATAGTGTCCCACTGTGTAGTCCAGGATAGCCTAGAACTTATGGTATTCCTGCCTCAACCTCTTTTGTTCTTTGATTTCAGTATACACTCCCACAATAGCTTATTTTTAATGGATGGTTTCGTAAATACAGAATTACGGGTCAACGTGGTTTTTCCTTCAAATATCTTAAATTTGCTATTTTACTTAAATTTGCTATTTTATTGAAAACTTAGCTCTCATCTGTATTTTTGTTTCATTGTTTTTCAAGATAGATTTTCTTTTTTCTTTAAAACATTTATTTATTGTGTATGCAGTATTCTGCCTGCATGCACGCCTGCAGGCCAGAAGAGGGCACCAGATCTCATTATAGATGGTTGTGAGCCACCGTGTGGTTACTGGGAATTGAACTCAGGACCTTTAGAAAGCAGGCAGTGCTCTTAACCACTGAGCCATCTCTCCAGCCCTCAAGATAGATTTTCTTATCCAGGCCCAGTGGCTTCTGTCTGTTATCTCATCACTCAGGATGTTGAGGCAGGAGCAACCCCATGAGTTAAAGGCCAACTTGGTCAATTAGTGATCAGCCTGAGCTAGAGTAAAAATCTCTGTCTCAAAATAATAATGGTAGTAGTAGTAGTAAAAGAATAATAATAATTAAACACTTTTCTGTGCTTTCAAGGTGTTTTTCCATCTTTGGATTTAAACAGCTTGTCTATGATGTACCTACTTAAGATTTTATTTGTTATTTGTGCTATTTGGCCTAGGTTTATCCAACTCATTGCATTTATACATCATGACTGTCACCCACAAGTTTGAGGAGTATTGCATTTCTCTGGGTGTTTTCTGTCCCACTTTATCTTGTCTTTTTCTTATAGCTTTTCTCTTCCCAATAACTACTTGTCTCTCCTTAAATCTGATCATTTTTATAGTTTCATTTTGATTCCACTTTTGTTGTATTCCTTTTGTCCGTACGCGATTTCAGCCAGATTTGTCTGTCTATTTAGACAGAGTCTCACTGTATATCCTAGGTCTGCCCAAGTCTCCCAAGTACTGGGATTATAGATAGTACATTGGCTATCTAACCCATTTTTAAATATTTATTATTTTAGGTGCAGATGTTTTGCTTGCATGTATTATGTGCATCATGTGTGTCTGCATATTTTTATATGCATCACATACATGCCTAGTGCCCACGAAGGTCAGAAGAGGGCATCAGATTCCCCTGGGACTGGAGGTACACACAGGCAATCATGAGCCACCATGTGGATGCTGAGAATTGAACCTGAATCCTGTGCAGAGCAGCCAGTGCTCTTAACCACCGGCAAATCTCTCTATCCCCTCTACTCATTTTTCTTTTTAATTTGTATGTGTGTTTTGACAGCATGTATGTCCGTGTACACGTATGCCATGTGCATGCCTGGTGCCCACAGAGACCTGAAGAGGAAATTGACTCCTCTGGGACTGGAGTTATACATGGTTGAGAACTGTCCTGTGGGTGCTGGGAATTAAACCTAGGTCCTCTGGAAGAGTAGTCAGTGCTCTTACTGAGCCATTTTTTTAGCCCCCATATAGTTGATTTTTAATTAGACTACTTGAACTTTGTAACTGGAATCTCTGACTTGTTTCAATATCTTCTATGATTTATTGATACATACCACATGTTAACTCTTGGTATATATTGGTAAGATATGCTTTTGACATCTTATTTTTTCCCTTTTGTGTCATTTTGTTTGAGGAGAATGTCACATCACCTAAATGGGTGGTTGGGTTATACTGTAGTTTTGTTTTTCGGGACTTTATTTTTAATTGGGTTTGATTTTGGATTAGTGGGGATTAAAGTCAGGGCCTCAAACATGTCATGCAAATACTCTAATCCTGCGTTCTAGCCTTTTTTATGACTTTGGATTTTTAGTGCTTAAAAGGAAGTTTGTATATGATTTTAAATAATGCAATCCTACTCTAGTATATTGGTGACTGCTGTTTGTCAGGCTGCCTTCCTCTTTTCTCCCTAGCTTTTGTGTCTTGGTAGATTTTCTTGCTCTTGTTGGCCCTGGGAGTTTAGAAATTAGCCTACTTTTAACTTAATTAGTGTTTCCAAATGAAAGGGAAACGAGTCTGTTTCTTTGCTCACAAGGACAAGCGACTGAGTCACAGACATCTCCGCTCTGTTCCCCCAGCTCACAGGAATACTATGGGCTTTAGTATCAAGCAATTATTATTGTCTCTCTTTTAAACATCTTTCCTTGTATGTAGCTGTGCCATCTCTGTTAAAGCAATCACTCACCCCTCAAGTTTATGATGACGGCTTACAGTGTCTGTCCCTTCCTTAATAACATGTCTCTCTCTTTCTATAGTTGTAATTATAGAAAAAACCTAGATCATATAAAGCAAGCATTATCATGTTTATATTTGATATCAATTTTGGTTTGTCAATTAAATACTGACAATCCAGCTAAGTGTCAGTTTTGCAAGTTTTTAAATGTAATTTCTTAGTGTTTATTGGTAAGTTTTTAAAAGAAGCTTAATCTTAGTGTGTTTTAGTTACTCCATGGATTCCTGTGGGCAGCTCAGAGCAGAAGATAAGCAGTCGGTGATGAACAGAATGCAGAAGAAGTACTGGAAGACTAAACAGGTCTTTATCAAAGCCACAGGAAAGAAGGAAGACGAGCATGTGGTTGCATCTGATGCAGAACTGGATGCTAAGCTTGAGGTAAATGTGAAGACTGTGTATTGTGTGGAACTGGTTATTATCTGGGACTCCAAGGGCGATTGTCTCAAACTTGCACACCAAGGAGTTTAAGGAGCATCTTAGGGTTGCTGCTGCTGTGATGAAACACCATGACCAAGAGCAAGTTGGGGAGGAGAGATTTGACTTATACTTCCATATTCTCTTCCACATGTGTAGTCTGTCATTGAAGGAAGTCAGAACAGAAACCCAGACAGGGTAGGGTCCTCAGGCAGAGCTAATTACTGGCTTGTTCCCCTTGGCTTGCTCAGCCAGCTTTCCTACAGAATTCAGGACTGCCAGCCCAGGGATGGCTCCACCCACAGTGGAGAAGTCCTGTGTTGAAAAAGCAGGAAAGGAAAAGAAGCATTTGTTATTTATTTGTGTTGCAGAGTAATCCTTGTGATTCATGTGTGGGGACGTGAGCAGACTGCTGTAGCAACACTCAGAACTGTTTACACACACATTCCCACAGAAGGAACTATTTCTGTGTTTTATATGGTTAGGCATTCTATAACATTTTATTGTAATGATGACCATTACACATATTGGTGATCAGCCATGTTCTTTCTCCCATATTTGTACTATTTTTCTTAAAAACTAAAAAAAAAAAAAAAATGCTCGGCTTGATGGCTCATATATAATCTTAGCACTTGGGAGTTGGAGGCAGGAGGATGAGGTTATTCTTGGCTATCTAGTGAGCTCAAGGCCATCCTGGGCTGCATAAGACCCCCCACATCTCCAAAAAATAAGTAAAAAATAAAATTCATCATGAAAATAACATACAGTAGTAGGAAGTCTTGCAGGACTGTGGGAACCTCCTGTCGTAATCACCTCATCTTGGTGGGCAGTCTGTTTGTATCATTTTGTAATCTTTCATGCAATGAAATTTGATTTTTGTTTTTTATTTAGTTTACATGTATGGTGAGTGTTTTGCCTCCATGTGTGTCTTTGCACCACGTGCCTGGGGAAGCCAGAAGAGGGCGTCAGATCCCCTGGAACTGAAGTTACAGATGGTGCTGGGAGGTAAACCGGGTCCTCTGGAAGAGCAGCCAGTTTTTTGTTTTCAACTGCTGAGCCATCTCTCTAGCCCCTGAAAACTGAGTTTTAAATGGCCATGACCAGATGCCAAATCTAATTCAATCAAGCACATTAAAGTTATTATTATTCCTCCCGCGACGCTTATAAATACTCCTCAGGTTTAATCACACATCAGCAGTGAAGCTCCCTAGTGAGACTGAGAACGTAATAATCTGAGGGTGGAGCTTCCACCGAGAAATGTCAGGGTCCTTCGGACAGTTCACAGAATTTCTTCAGCTTAAGACTGGGTAAGAGGCCAGGCGATGGTGGCGCACGCCTTTAATCCCAGCACTCGGGAGGCAGAGGCAGGCGAATCTCTGTGAGTTCGAGACCAGCCTGGTCTACAGAGCTAGTTCCAGGACAGGCTCCAAAACCACAGAGAAACCCTGTCTCGAAAAACCAAAAAAAAAAAAAAAAAAAAAAAAAAAAAGACTGGGTAAGAGGACATCACTCTGAATCCACATAGGAAAGTTTATGTATGAAGAGTTGCACCAGGTATACGGCTTCATCTTGTGGGCTTAACTTTGAAGTCAGAGTTCACCAGATATTTTCTTAATTTTCTGTTTCTGATTAACTACAGTAGCAAAGAGGGGAAAAGATAACGCAAAAGTAAGCTTTTGTAATTTTAATTATTTTCAAATAATTTTCTTTTTCCCTTTTGGCAGTTCTGGGTTGAACCCATGCCTGGGAGGCAAGTGCTCAACCACTAAGCCACATCCCCAGCCTTTTCCAAAAGCAGTTTGTATTTGATGTCATGATATTCTTTTTATTCTTAACTCATTTTAACTGATACATAAAAACATAAGAGTTGTACACATTAATGGAGAGAACTCAGCAGTTAAGAGCACCGGCTGCTTTGCAGAGGACCCAGGTTTGATTCCCAGCACCCACAGTCTCGGGATCAGACACCCTTTTGTGGCCTGCGGTAGCACTAGGCATGCGTATAGTTAGAGACATACCTTCAGGCAAAACACATAACACATAAAGATAAATGAATCAATGAATCTTTTTATAAAGTGGATACCATGAAACCTTCCATCCATATATCTGATAGTTAATTTTTTTTTTTTTTTTTTTTTTCCGAGACAGGGTTTCTCTGTGGTTTTGGAGCCTGTCCTGGAACTAGCTCTTGTAGACCAGGCTGGCCTTGAACTCACAGAGATCCGCCTGCCTCTGCCTCCCGAGTGCTGGGATTAAAGGCGTGCGCCACCACCGCCCGGTTAATGTTTTAAATAGTTACACAGCTCAAACGTGGTGTTTTTTTAATGGTGAGAACTTCCAGAATTCTTGCCACTTTTAGATTTTATACTACATTGTGTCATCTTGTCTCAAACAAAACATTGCAGAAGTTAAACTTTTATAGTTACTATAAACTTGCATGTGCTGCTTTACGTATGGTGGCTATGCGTGACCACAGTGTAGGGCTCCTCACCCTTTACCGTCATCATAGGCTGTACCACTACGCCTGTCCAATACAATCTTTTTGTTACCGTCATTTTGTTTTTGTTTTTGTTTTTTTTTTTTTTTTTTTTTTTTTGAGACAGGGTTTCTCTGTGTAGCCCTGGCTGTCCTGGAACTCACTCGGTAGACCAGGCTGCCTCTGCCTCCGTAGTGCTGGGATTAAAAGCGTCTGCCACCCCTGCCCAGCCCAATACATCTTTTTTTTTTTTATAATAAACTTATTGGGCTGTTTTGCTTTGACACTATTAGAAAAAGTCCCATATTGAGCATCACCTGCTTCTAAAGTACTCTCTTTTTCCTGTGTTGTTGAAATTATTTATATTTATATAACTTTCTCGTGTTCGGATAATTGGAAGCAAAAGGGAGAACAAATTCTATAGATAAATTCCACAAATTTATCTCTTTTTATCCAGTATTCATAGGGAAAATTTAAATGTGCTTTCTATATCAGTGATAAAACTAAGCCTGAAGTACATCCCAGTCAAAAAAAATAGACATAGTATTTATGAAATGGACATAATTAATATATGTTTAAGAGAGGTACATCACAGCCAAGAAAATTGACATAATTTATGAAGTATACCCAATAGATACTTTTATGCAAATGTTCTGGTTTTGAAGTGCTAAAAGTTGTGTTCGTTTATTGTTCTTTAAATTGTCCTAATAAAATTTATTTTTCAAGGTTTTTCACTCCATCCAGGAGACATGCAATGAACTTCTGAAGATAGTTGAGAAATATCAGCTAAGACTCAATGGTATGACATCATAGCTATCCGATAATTCCCATTTAAAATAATAATTGGTATATTGGTATACATTTTTGAAAATGAGCCCTTAATGGTAAAGTAGTTGTTTATTAAGCTATTTAGTGAAGTTTTATTTAAAATTTAAAAAATATGAATACTACAGTGACCTATTCTCAAAATCCCCAGTGTCCATCTTTTCCTTCTTACTTCCCTTAACACAGACCCACTTTCTTCTCTGGTTTTATTCTTGGTGAACTTTAAGGTTTGCTCCATCTTTCAAAACCTCTTTTGGCCCCTGCAGATTTTACAGTTAGTGCCTCATTCTTTTTTTTTTTCTCTCACAGGAACGTTTGATAATGTTGTTTGTATGCTCTGTAGCCCAAGCTGGCCTGGAACCCTCCTGCCTCTGCCTTCCTGACTGCTAGGTTTCCAGGCAGATCCCCCCACACCTGGCTTTTTTCCTTCTGCTCTTTCCTCTCCAGCATCTCTTGTCAAGGTCACAGGAAGGAAAAGCCAGTTCTCATCCCCACGGCTGATTACCGCCTCCTCAATTCCGCTCCCACAAGCCCACCCCGCTTTGGTCTTCCTCTCCAACTTCATTCAGCATCCTGCCTTTGGCGGGCTCTTCTCTGTCCCCGACCACTTCCGATTGGAACTTCATCACTGAATTTCTTTCTCTACTTCAATTATAGTGGCTTACTAGATGTGGCTACATCTCTGATCTCATGTCCTGAAACCCTTGCACTGAATTGTGTCGCTCTCTTTCACAACAGGCATATCTGCATCATATACTCCCTAACTTTTTTTAGATTTTTCGTCAAAGGCCATCGTTTTGAGGAGGCCTTCCCTTGATCCCCATACCTAAATTCAAACTCCCTCTCCTTTATAACTCCCCTGTGCTCTTATAGTATTCAGCATTCTGTATATCCTATCTATTGCTTGTTTTTACACCTAGAATATGCTCTTTTAACTTTCCTATTATTTACTAATTACTTCTTGCTTGAGGTCAGGTTATACACATGTCAGAGCATGAGGTCAGAGGACACCTTGTGAGAGCCTATTCTTTCTTTCCATCATGTGGATTCTGGTGATCAAGCTCAGGTCATAGGTTTGGTGGCAAGTGCCATTACCCACTGAGCCACTGTGCTGGATCTGATAATGCAGGAACTGGTTTTGTTTACTTGTGTGTCCCCAAACCTTAAAAACAATGTCTAGCATGTAGTCAGTATTCAGTAAATATTTGCTCATTAATAAATGCTTTCCTGTCTGTGGGTGACTCTCCCCTGCCCCCCCAGCACTCAGGAGGCTTGAGTAGGAGGATCACTCTGAGTGAGAGATGAGTGTGGGCCAGCCAGGTCAGTCTGGGTCACAATAACACACTGCCTTAAAAAACATTATTTTCCAAAGCTGTGTAAGTCAGGTTTACCATTTATAATCAAAATTCATAGTGAAGAAAAACTCAATATGGCATAATTAGGGAAGTTGTTTTTGTGTGTGTAAATATGTCATGCATTCTATATGTGTGCTTTTTCCAAGAAAATAGTTGAACTTTCTGTGGCAAAATTAAAAAACGATACAAAAAGCATGCAACTGAGTCAGTTTCAAGACATATCACTGAACTGTAGCTGGGGGTAACCATGGGATATAGTATTTGACAAAGGGAATGTGGTAATGGTTAGGTGGGGGGCGGATATATGAGGGAAGAAGAGATTTGGAGGACAGGGAACGAGAGTAAAGAAAGAAAACAGCCCATATGCACGGAAGAGCTTGTAACTAAGACTAAGAAGGGGAAGAACAAAGGAAACTTAGGGCCAGGTTACTAAGGGCCAAAAACACCAAGCTGTAAAAGGCTGCCATGACCACCGGACCATCACAGTCCACTGAAATAGAAATGTCTAGAAACACCGGCAACTTTGCCATGAAATCACTGGATCTTTCAGCATCTTCATGGCATGTCAGAGCAAGGAAGAGATCACAAGTACAGGCTTCATTGTGTACCTTCTCTTCAAACATGTGGTGTCTTGAAGACTCCTATACTCACAGGTCTTCTGCCGGTCGTACTATCAGACAAATGCAGCAGGTTAGGGCCCCGGAATGAGCCTGTCAGAGTGGGGTGTCTGTTGATGCTGGCAAGCTGGTCCCAGCACAAAAGCAGCACAGGTTGGGCTTCACCTGCCCCTTTCAGCATCCATAAAGGTAAGACTCGGCAATGATTTATGCTCTCTTTATACCTGAAAACGAAGTGTTCTCTGTTCCCAGAGAGCTTTAAATCCTCACACAAAAGTGATGATTTTCCCTAATATTAAAGTTATGAGCCGTAGAAAATTCATACCTCTCAAGAAATTAGAATTTTTTTTTTTTTTTTAATTTTCGAGACAGGGTTTCTCCGTAGCTTTTTGGTTCCTGTCTTGGAACTAGCTCTTGTAGACCAGGCTGAAGCAATTAGAATGTTAACATTATTCCTGAATGAAAATGAGGGCATGACCACTCCTAGGTACGACTGAGAAGGTTTTTATTGTAAATATGAGGGAGAACACAGCCAGAGACATCTGGAAGAGTCCAGGCTGAATGGGTCAGCAGACTGAACCAGGTCATGGGGGTGGGGGTAGAAGAGAGAGGGCAAACAATGAACAGAAGTCCAGGAGCACAGCCCAGAGAAGAACCAGGAGCATATATAGCTAAGACAGCTGTGTTACATAGGAAAAGACACCAGGGGTAAGGGAGTCAGGCAGCGCGTGTTGTGAGAAGTGCTGGGAGAGGTATCCAGTGTCTGCTTTGATGTGTGAATCCACCTCACTTAGCCATTTGTCCTGGGTTTCTTTGAGACCTCCCATTCCAGCCTTTCATTGATGATAGGGGTCAGCACAATCTCTAACTGTAACTACTCAATCTGTAACAACTTCTGAGCTGAAATAGGGTGTCATTGTTGGGGCCCAGGAAGACAGGAATGTTGGTCAAAGGACAGAGAGGGAGAAGGAAGTGCAGGCTTAAGGACATCTGTTGGGTTTCTTGTTGTTTTGTTTTTGGATTGTTTTGCTTTTTGGCTTGCTGCCCAGGTTCTGCGGGACCACCTGGGGCTAGTGAAATGCAGGCTGCTGTGAAGCAGTCTGGGATGCAGGTTCTGCAACACCCAAGGCTGACACGTTGCAAGCAATATTGAAGCAGTTTGCAATTTCAGTTGATTGGAAATCTGCTGGATAGAGAGAGACTAGGGACAGAAAGTAAAGTTAGGGAGTTTAGGATAAAATTTATATATTGGGTGTACACTTGACATTTCTAGGCCTGTGGTCCTGGTAACTAACTGGAGGAAGGGAGGAATTCCAAGTCAAGGGGAAGGGGTAGGGGGAAAGCTTAGGCTGTTGATTGACAGGAGTACTTATCTGGAGTCCATTTGGTTTGTGAGAGGCATATCCAAGTCTCATGACTCCCTGAAGCTTACAAGAATTTACGTTTATAAAAAAGAAATAAAAGTTTTAGACTGAAAGACCCCCGGTAGAGACCTTCCCTCAGGTGGAGACCCCGGACCCACAGACCAGGCCGAGACCACGAGTCTGCTAACTCCGTGTCCAAATTACCCAAGCGCTTGCAAACAGCATGTTCCAGACGGGCAAAGTTAGCCTTTCCACAGCAGGCACGGGCTCACATGTTAAAGTGTTCTTCCTTCCTGTGCAAGTCTAGTACAGAGTTATTGTGAGAATCTCAGCACGTCAGGGGTGTGTGTGTGTGTGTGTGCGCGCGCACGTGTGCATGACTGCCATAGCACATATGTGGAGGGTCAGTTCTCTCAGCATGTCAGGGGTGTCTGTGTCTGCCATAGCACGTGTGTGCAGGGTCAGTTAGCATGTCAGGTGTGTGTGTGTCTGTGACTGCCATAGCACGTGTGTGCAGGGTCAGTTCTCAGCATGTCAGGTGTGTGTGTCTGTGACTGCCATAGCATGTGTGTACAGGGCCAATTCTCTCCTTCCACGTGTGAGTCCCAAGGATTGAACTCAAGCTGTCAGCACTGGTGGCCCCTTTACCTGTAGAGTCGTGTCTCCTGCCTAGTGTATGTTTTAAGAAAATGATGAAATGAAGCAATGAACTAAACTGTGATTTTTTTTCCTCTAGTTATATCAGAGGAAGAAAATGAACTCGGGCTCTTTTTAAAATTCCAAGCAGAACGGGACACCACTCAAGCTGGTAAAATGATGGACGCAGCTGGCAAGGCTCTGTGCTCTTCAGCCAAGCAAAGGTTCACCTGGCTTTTCCTCCTCCTTCACTCTGTAGTCCTATCGTGCTTGTGACGTGTGTACTCAGTTCGCTTAGTTGGCAAAGAGAGCTTGTCATAAGGCATTCACGAGAAATGTGTTTGGGGAGATATATTTTATGCCTAGCTTTTAATTATTCATTTGCACTCAAAAGAATTACTTAAAAATTAATATTCTTTGTTGCTTGATCCCTAAAAGCAGCATTTAGAGCTACATTTCTATTTCTCAAATGGTTTACTATAATAGAGTCACAGAAGGGTTAATATTTAAAATGTGTTTCTGTTTTTTCCCTTTCTGTTTTCTGTGATGCTGACAGTCACCCCCGGGCCTCATGAAGCCTAGTGGACACAGGACCCTTGCACTATACCTTCCTCAAGTCACTTTTTTTAAAAAAATATCTATTTATTATGTATACAATATTCTGTCTGTGTGTTTACCTGTAGACCAGAAGAGGGCACCAGACCCCATTACAGATGGTTGTGAGCCACCATGTGGTTGCTGGGAATTGAACTCAGGACCTTTGGAAGAGCAGGCAATGCTCTTATCCTCTGAACCATCTCTCCAGCCTCTCAAGTCACTTTTGTTGACATATACTATCTATGATTAAATTGAAACTTTTTTTGTTGTTGTTTTGTTTTGTTTTTCGAGACAGGGTTTCTCTGTAGCTTTGGTGCCTGTCCTGGAACTAGCTCTTGTAGACCAGGCTGGCCTCGAACTCCCAGAGATCCACCTACCTCTGCCTCCCGAGTGCTGGGATTAAAGGCGTGCGCCACCACCGCCCGGCTAAATTGAAACTTTTTAAATTTTATTTATTTATTTATTTATTTATTTATTTATTTATTTATTTATTTTAGAAAAGGTCACTATGTATCCCAGGCTAGCCTTGAATTCATAAATACTCATCTTCCTCTGCCTCCCCGTGTGCTGAGATTAAAGACCTGTCCCACCAAACCAGCCTGGTTTTTCTTCTTTCTTAACTACATGCTTTCTACTTATTATTTCACAATGTTTAGTATAAAGATCTGTATTACAAAGACTATCTCATACACACACACACATATTCTCTAGATACAGCTCAAATCCTTGTAATACAGAAAGAATGAGAACACTGACCTCATCAGGTTCTGCAGTGTGATGTCTGGCCCAACTTTATTCTGCAGTGCCGTATTAATGTAGAAATCCTCCTTAAAAGAATTGAGCCACTGTATTGAAAGCAGCCTTAGCGTAGCTGGGTTTGATTTGTGCTCCTTACATACCTGTGTTCCTGTCCTCACTCAGCTGTCAAGAACTGTATCCTCCGTAGTTCTCCTAGCATTTTAATATAAACTTTAAAGCCCTGCTTCTCCCTACAATTGCCAACTGAGCACTCTGTGAGGAGTCCTTTGTGGTCTCAGAACTCTTTTTAGATGGTACACATGCCTGCTGGGTTATTTATCTGAATCAACACCCGCAATGCTACCAAGTTATGTTTCCTAAAGTTAAAAGGGGTGGACCTGTAGGAACATCTCTCCTAGAAACTCAGTCTGCTTTCTAAATCTTCTAGGCATGCTTGTGACTCAACATCGTGGTAAATACATGTTGCGATGTGTCTAGAATTTTGTTTACAGATGTGCAATCCTCTGATCTTTACCTCTCTACTATTAGATTGGCCTTGTGCACTCCTCTGTCTCGTCTTAAGCAAGAAGTAGCAACGTTCAGCCAGAGGGCCGTTTCTGACACCTTGATGACCATCAATCGTATGGAGCGGGCTCGCACGGAATACAGAGGAGCCCTGCTGTGGATGAAGGATGCATCCCAGGAGCTCGACCCAGACACCTTAAAACAAGTGGAAAAGTTTAGAAAAGTAAGAAAATGTATCCCTTTCCTTTCTTTTAGTTTTGTCCATGTCTTTTATGTATGTAGGTGCTCTGTTTGAATGTCTGCACACCGAAAGAGGGCAATGGATCCCATTAGAGATGGCTGTGAGGCCTCCAGAAGAGCAGAGCAGCCATCTCTCCAGCCCTCCTTTTCTTGACACTAACATAGAGAACTAGTGCAGAATAATTTAACAATGATAATAAAATATTAGACTTTTGTTTTGTTTTGTTTTGTTTTTTTCGAGACAGGGTTTCTCTGTGGCTTTGGAGCCTGTCCTGGAACTAGCTCTGTAGACCAGGCTGGTCTCGAACTCACAGAGATCCGCCTGCCTCTGCCTCCCAAGTGCTGGGATTAAAGGCGTGCGCCACCACCGCCCGGCTTAGACTTTTTTTTTTTTTAAAAAAAAAGGATCTCATTGTCTAACCCAGGCTGGGCAGGAATGTACACTCCTGCCTAGTTTCCCGAGAGCTGAGATTACAGGTGTACACAACTGCACACGTAATAGGGTGGTGGTGGTGTGTTCTCAGCTGTAAACGGTGACATAACTCTAGCAAGCACAGCTCACTGACTCCTGAGCAGTCCTGTGAAATAGGTGAGTACTCACCCTGCAAAAGAGCAGCCTCTAGTCCTACTCCCTTGTAACCCTTGACGACAGCATTTAGTTCCTGAGAGTGTCTGGACAGCACTGAGAAAGCACTGGAGCGCTGAATTCTGTATTTTCAAACTGCTACGTGTACATAAAACAAAGGTACAGATTCCTGTCTGGCCCCTTTCCAAAATCTTGCAGAGGTCTGGCCCTTCGTCCCCACACAGCCTTCTGACACTCGACTCCTCTCGCCCCAAGAGTCTTGGTGTGGCTGCCACCTCCTTCCTGTACAAACTTTACCCCAGCTCGCCAAGGGCCTGCCTGGGGGTTCAGTGGTCGTTCAAATTCTGTTCACGTCTTCAGTACGTTTCCAGACTGCGAGTCCCTCCTGCAGTGATTTTTCCTTTTCTCTGCCCCTCCCTGCCTGACAGCGGTGAGGTGAACACTTGTATGTCACCAAAGCTCAGTTCCCAGAATGGTGCTTCATATACTGGACAACTTGTAAATATTAGTTAAGTCAATGAATGGATAAACATTTCAAAGTCAGTGTTTATGTTGTCCCATGACATTTATTAAGAAACAATTTAAGCCGGGCGGTGGTGGCGCACGCCTTTAATCCCAGCACTCGGGAGGCAGAGGCAGGCGGATCTCTGTGAGTTCGAGACCAGCCTGGTCTACAAGAACTAGTTCCAGGACAGGCTCCAAAACCACAGAGAAACCCTGTCTCGAAAAAGCAAAAAAAAAAATTTAAATCTATAAATACCTCAATGATTTAGAAATACTAATGCCTCCCAACATTTGACCATGACTTCTACTTGTTCTTCTAAATTTATTACATTTTATTTGTGAAATGCACATGTGTCAATAGAATATGCTTGTCCCTAAAACTTATTACATTTATTCATTTATTTTGTGTGTGTGAGAACATACCACAGCATACATACAACTGACAGGACAACTGGGAGTTCGTTCTCTCCTTCTACCTTGTGGGTCCCAAGGACCAAACTCAGGTCACCAGGCTTGGTGGCAAGTGCCTTTGCCCACTGAGCCACCTCCTTAGCCCTTCCAGATTTTGCTGCTATTCTTACTATATACATTACATATCCTAAACATTTTAAACATCTATTTTTATCTGGGGCACTTGTTTTCTTCTCAACTAAGTGATTTTCATTTTTCCTCTCAGATTTTCTCACCTTACAGTTAGCTATCGGATGCCAGTGAAGTGACTCCGAGGGTTAGAGCGTCCACCTCCAAGTCTGACAACTTGAATTCCATCCTCAGAACTCACATAGTGAAAGGAGACAACCAACTCCCACGTGCTGTTCTCTGACCTTCACACACACATGCCCCCTGCTACACAAACGAGTAAATATTTAAAAGATAAATATAAGAAAGAATCACCTACAATTGTCAAAAAGTAGCTAAAGTCTCTCTCACTAATCACGGAATGATAATGACAGAGAAAGGAACTGTTACAATCCCATGTGTCTGGAGAAACTAATTTCAGGCCCATTAGATTTCCATCTTTGGTACTGGTGATAATGGGCTTTTTTGTGACTGCAGGTACAGGTCCAAGTGAGAAATAGCAAAGGTTCTTTTGACAAGTTAAAGATGGATGTCTGTCAGAAAGTGGATCTGCTTGGAGCCAGTCGCTGCAATATGCTGTCTCATTCTCTCACTACTTACCAGGTACCCGCCCTCCATGGTCAGCATGTTCCCGCAGAAGAGATAAGTCGTGAGATTCCTTTTTACAAGTTGTCTAATGGTGCAAGAAAATCCATGTCTTGGGCAGGTTTCTGTGACGGTTGTAAATGAGACAGAGAACCAACCATAAGGCTCTGAGAGAGACTTAGAGACTGTTTATACTCTAATCTCACACTGTCCTCTTTGGGGTCCTAGCAGGAAAGACTTAGAGACTCTCTGAGGCTGAAAGGGGGCACGGTAAGCCAGGCAGTGGTGGCGCAAGTCCTTAAATTACCAGCACTCGGGAGGTAGAGGCAGACCAGTCTCTGAGTTAGTGACCAGCCTGGTCTATAAATTGAGTTCCAGGACAGCTGGGGCCACACAGAGAAAAAAGCAAATAAAATTAAAATTAAAAAAAAAAATAAAAAAAAAAGGAAAAGAAAGGAGAAATGGTGAGGAGGTAAAATTTAAGGCTCAAACTCTGGTTACATATACTTTTGTTTGAGGCAGTGATAATGTAAGTGCAGCCAGCTGTAGGGGCATACAGGTAATCTCAGCATTACAGAGCACAGGCAGGAGGACTGAGGGTTCACATCCAGACTCTGTCACCAAACTAAACAAAAGAGTAAAAAGAACACCATAGCCCAAAAAGGTTGAAAACTTTTGTATCAAGTAATGAATAAAGAAAATGAAGCAAGGTTCATTTGTGATAGCTCACGCCTTTCATTTCAGGAGACAGAGGCAGATGAATCTCTGAGTTTGCAGCTAACCTGGTCCACAAAGCAAGTTCTAGGGCAGCCAGAGCTGTTACACAGAGAAACCCTGTCTCAACAAACCTAAATAAACAGATAAATAAAATGAAACTAATGACAATTAAGTAAATGATAATTTGGGCTTAAAAACCTAACTTTGCCCAGTCGAGATCATGTACTCCTTTGATCTGCCTTCCTACGTGACTAAATTCTCAAGTCTCACCTGTAGCGGAATTTTCCTTGGGCCGCCAAGCAGCTCCCAAATAAAGACAGAAACTTATTATTAATTATGAAGGCTCAGCTTTAGTATAGGCTTGCTCCACCTGCTCTTTTAACGTAACCTCTTTCTATTCATCTACGTCTTCTCGGGGCTTTTACCTTTCATTTTGTGTGTCCTGCTTTTCCCGCTTCTTCCATGTCTGCCTGTCTGGCCCATGCCATCTCTTTTTCTTTCTTCCCCTGAGCCTAAACTCCTCCTACTTACTCTCCCTGCCCAGAAGTCCCACCTATATCTCTTCCCTTGCTATTGGTCATTCTGCTTTTTATTAGACCAATCAGGTGACTTAGACAGGCAAGGTTGTTAAACAAATACAACACATCTCTATATAGTTAAACACATATTATCAACATAAACAAATGCAACACATCTTTGCATGGTTAAGCAAATATTCTGCATCATAAACAAATACAACACATATTTACATAAACAGATGCAATCCATCTTTGCATATTTAAACAAATATTCTGACATAAACAAATGCAACACATCTTTGCATTGTTAAACAAATACCCCAACGTGCACTTAATGTTGCCCTAAAGTCACGTGAGTAATCTACGATGAATGCTGGCTATTTATAAGTAGTAGTTGCTGAGTTTGCTGTGTACTTGAAAACAGCAAGTAGAAAACTGTATTTGAATAAAGAAGGACTAGTGGAAGGAGGTAGTTATTCACTGCTGTCTTAAAGCAATATGCTTAACTCAGTTTAGTACTATGGAATTCAAGACTCAAGAAAAGATGAGATGAAATGAAAGCCATGACGATCTGTAGTTCAACAGCTAATAGCTCGGTGCTTCTCTGTCCTCGCTATTCAGCCTTTGTCTTGGGACAGGAATCTTGAAGCAACAAGAAAGATTACAAATTACCTGAGTTAGTTAAGTAACACATTTTGAGGGATCAAGTCTTTCTTCAGCCCCCTTAATGAAAGGCCAAATTCAATAGGAAATATTTTCTGTAATGAAAAGATTCTTATAGGGCAGTGGTGGCACACACCTTTAATACTAGCCCTCAGGAGACAGAGGCAGGTGGATCTCCGAGTTCTAGACCAGCCTGGTCTATAGAGCTAGTTCCAGGCCAGTCAAGGTTACATAGTAAGACCCTGTCTCACAAACCAAAACAAAACATTCAAAAAAAGATTCTCATGGATCAAGATGGCTCAACATGTGAAAATGCTTGCTATCAAACCTGATGACCTGAATTTGATCCCTGGGACCCACATGGTAGAAGGAGAGAACCAACTCCCTCAAGGTGTTCTCTGACCTCTGTAGGCACACACACATAAAAGCTTATATATGCTAACATAAAGATTACACACATGGAGATTCATGTTCTTATGCCTTTGTTTCTGCTTTGGAGTACATTGGTTTTCTTTCTCTTCCATCTTAGACCCATTGGTTTTCTTATTGTGAGCTATAGTCCTTCTCTGGTACATGTCTATGCAGACTCGGGTGCAAGCTAACTTTAGTGAAGAACTGTGAGCCAGAGTTCCTTCTGTTCCCTATACTTGGACAGTTGGGTCAGTTCCTGTCTGCTGTTGAACACTACAGCCTCAAACAGTCTTAGAAGGGGCAGGACTGTAGTGTTCTCTTTCCTTTTTCTGCAGAGAACGTTGCTTGGGTTCTGGGAGAAAACAGCTCAAATGATGTCCCAAATCCAGGAGGCCTGTGCTGACTTTCATCCATATGACTTCATAGCTCTCAAGGTATGTCTCCTGGGTTCACTTCAGCTGTATCACACTTTATTAGGTGATAACACTGAAACTGCCCTTAGCTAAGCTAAATTCCAAATTCATGAAACCTTGGGAAACATTTTCCCCTCTCTTTAGGATCTGTACCCTCTAGGTTCTGAAGTCACCAGTTGCACTAAAATACACAGGGACCTTGCACGCTGAGGTACTGGTGTGACAGGAGAGGGAAGAAGAGTAGAAACACAGGAAATGCAGAGCTGGAGGCGGTGACTCAGTAATATATATATATGGAAGGAAGGGAGGGAAGGAAGGAAAGAAAAGAGGAAAGAGAGAAAGGAAGGAAAGAAAAAAGAAAAGAAAAAAGAAAAGAGTTCAGCTCTTGCAGAGGACCCAAGTTTGGTTCCCAGCACCCATGTTGGGTGGCTGACAGCTTCCTATAACTCCAGCAGCTTTGGGGCCTGACATCATATTCTTCAGGCTCTGTGGCATCTGCACACACAATTAAGAATAAGTCTTTTTTAAAAAGATGTATAGAATGTGAAATTTACTAAAAAAAAAAAAAATTTAAATATGCTGGGCGGTGGTGGAGCATGACTTTAATCCCAGCACTTAGAAGGTAGAGGCAGGAGGATCTCTGTGAGTTTGAGGCCAGCCTAGTATACAGAGCGAGTTCCAGGACAACCAAGGTTACACAGAGAATCCCTGTGTCAAAAACCCAAACAAACAAACAAAATCCTGAAAATACACAGGGGTTATCAAAATCTACAGAAAGGAAAACAATTTAAGTAACAAATGATAGAAAGGCAGACCAGATTACCTGCCTGTCAGTTTTAGAAGTTTAAGGCACATTTCCTTCTTGCCTTTACCCTGATGTCACAGTTGAGGTTCCTGGCGCTCAGATCACGTAGCGTGGCCCTGACATGGGGTGCGACTGCAGCTTCACAGAGAAACAAAGGAGGATATGTGAAAAGTATGCTCATGCGTGATTAGTTTCTCCATATTTCACAGCGCCCAGTCACGTGTACTATTCAACAAGGTCATGCTGTGGTGGCCACTCCTTCAGTTCTGATGGGCCAGCTTTAAATGCCTTTTAACTTGCCATTCTTGCTTCAGCTGGATGAAGTGTCTGTGTGTGCGCGCACGCGTGCATGGATATGCGTATACACAGGTGCCTGCAAACATTAGAGGTGTCTGAGCCCTCTGGAACTGGAGTTACAGGCGGTTGCGAGCTGCCTGATGTGGGTGCTGGGAATTGAACTTGGGTCCTCTGGAAGGACAGCATGTGTTCTTGAACTGCCGAGTCATTTCTTCATTCTCCTTTTATAGCATGATCAATAAAAAACCAGAGACAGATATTGGGGTTCAGCCTGAAGGTCAGAAAAGCAAAGCAGCCAGCCACTGGCTCTACTTCAGTCCAGAATGGCGATCCTGCCTCCAGGAATCTCAGAATGAGACTGTATCTGAGAGCTGTCTACTCCTGTTTTATATTCCTCTCTAGTGCTGGGATTAAGGGTGTGCACCACTACCACCTGGCTTCTGTGGCAAACTAGTGTGGCTACTGGGATTAAAGGTGTGTGCCACCACTGCCTGGTCTGTAAGGCTGACCAGTGGGGCTGTTTTACTGTCTGATCTTCAGGCACGCTTTATTTATTAAAATACAAATGAAATGTCACTACATTTTTTAAGTTTTTCTTTTTTGAGAAAGGGTCTTATTGTGGCCTTGAACTCAGAGGGCTTAGACTGGGATTAAAGGCACAAACCACCGTAGCCCACTCATTTTTTAAAAGTCATTTTACAAGTTAACACTTTTCAGCCCCAAAGCTGCCCTTGATTAAAGGTTATTTGTTGCCTTTTTTTTTTTTTCAAGACAGGGTTTCTCTGTAGTTTTTGGAGTCTATCCTGAAAATAGTTCGACCAGGGTGATCTCAAACTCAGAGATCCGCCTGCTTCTGCCTCCCGAGTGCTTGGATTAAAGGCATGTGCCACCACTGCCCTGCTAAAAGTTGCTTTTTAAATTTTTCTATAATAAATGCTTCAGTGAATAATACATTATTTAGGCAAAATTATGTGGCTGATTTCTCCTCAGAATGGAAGTGGAACATGTTTAGCTATGTGCTGAGGACTGCAGTGCAGGCCAACAGTGCAGTATATTTTCCTTGAACCCACCACAGGTTGCTAACCTTTCCACAGGCAGCCAGGATGAAGAACGGTGTGCAAGGGGCTCAGTGCAAATTACACCAACCACATTCTCACGGCTCTCTATTCAGAACTATTTCTATTTTATACGGTTGTCTAACGTTTTTACTCTCCTTTTGTTTGAAAAAAGGAATAGATTTTTTTCAATCTACTTAATATTACATTTTATATCCTTAGCGACTACAAGACACACCAGGCAATGTCACTGCAGACAACAAGGAAGAAGCAGAAGGCAGCTGTCTTACTGCAAACCTCAATAAGTAAGTCAGCAAAAGCTGTGGTGAGGACTCCAGACTCGGTCACGAGGAGGGCTGTGCACTGTGCCGAGAACTGAGTTCCACAGGGAGCCTGGAAGGGACAGCAGGAGCACGGGCAGGGTCCGGCTCAGCCACTGTTAGAAACCCACCTCCACGGACACAGCTGAGACTAGGAGCGAGGGGCCTTGCTCTGCCTGCTTCCCTGTGCTCGGCCACGTTCTTCTGCTGCCCAAGACAGCACCAAACTCTGCTGGTAAAGACAGGTACTGTTGAGTGGTGATTCCCAACCATATTCTTTCTCTGTGGGGAATCCAAGCTAAATGTCTGTGTCTCTGTGAGTTGGAGACCAGCATGGCCTACAGAGTGAGTTTCAGGTCAATCAGAGCTACACAGTGAGATCCTGTCTCAAAAAACAAACAAAACAATAAGTCAGGACTAAATAGTTGAATGGAGTTTTTTTCATTCTCACAGGAAAGTGTTATTGAAAATCTTATGCATCTTCAATAGTATAAAGCTATTCTTTTGAGTTATCAATCAAGCAAAGTCCCAAACATTTTCATCCAAGTTGGTTTTTTTTTTTTTTTTTTTGGTTTTTCGAGACAGGGTTTCTCTGTGGTTTTGGAGCCTGTCCTGGAACTAGCTCTTGTAGACCAGGCTGGTCTCGAACTCACAGAGATCCACCTGCCTCTGCCTCCCGAGTGCTGGGATTAAAGGCGTGCGCCACCACCACCCGGCTCATCCAAGTTGTTTAAACATATTATATATGTATACTATCATTGGAAACTTCATTCCAAATCCTAAATTTCTATTTACTTTGAAAGGATTTTTTTGTTTTTGTTCTTAGTATTTTTTTTAAAGATTTATTTATTATGTACAATGTTCAGCCTCCATGTATGCCTGCAGGCCAGAAGAGGGCACCAGATCTCATTACAGATGGTTGTGAACCACCATGTGATTGCTGGGAATTGAACTCAGGACCTCTGGAAGAGCACTCCGTGCTCTTAACCTCTGAGCCATCTCTCCAACCCCTGTTCTTAGCATTTTTAAAAGAGATTTATTTATTCATTTTATTATGTATACAGTGTTCTGTCTGCATGTGCATCTGCAGGCCAGAAGAGGGCACCAGTTCTCATTACAGATGGTTGTGAACCACCATATGGTTGCTGGGAATTGAACTCAGGACCTCTGGAAGAGCAGTCAGTGCTCTTAACCTCTGAGCCATCTCTCCAGTCCCCAAATTCAGTAAATCTTTCTCTTTAATTTAATTTAGTATTTTTTAAAGTTGCTACTGTATTAGTCTTTAACTGTCTTTGAAGACTTATTAAAAGCCTTCAATACTGACAGCTGCAAAGCCATGCCCAGGAAAAACAGCTCAGTCTCTCCTGTTTCTATGCCCCACTCCTGTTACAGGGTGTTCTAACTCAGCATGTTAGATACCTACTGAAGTGACCATTGACTAGGGATGTCATCAGCTAGCTTGTCTTATCTTCTTTGGCAAACATCCTTTATTATTTAAAGTAGAATGCCATAAAGTGGGGTGTTTGTCTCCTCTATTTTAGTTCCTACAAGTTAAGTAAAGGCCACCCCAGCCCCCAGTGGTTTAAAATGGAACACCACGCTCTGCAGCCAGAAGCTCTGGGATACACAGAGCAAGGGCGCTAACCCAAGATATTTGTACAAGTGTTCCAACTCTCAGACTTTAAAAAAGAATTTTGGTATATTTGCATAAACATACTGAGATATCTTAGGGATGGGATCCAAGTCTAAACAAAATTTATTTATGCTTTCTTATATATTTTAATTGATTAGGATAATTTTAATTCAAATAATAAGGTCCAAAGTCTATAGGCAATACTCTAAAACACAGTAAAGTCAGCTTGCTGGCATGCAGTGGTTTCTTCAATGAGAGCAAAGACTCCAGAAATTTTCACATAATTCTACACATGTTCCCTGCTCTTTTAGACGTCCTTACTAAAAAGAAGATATGGTAGAGAGGAAAGGAACTGGTGTGAGTTGTGTGTGACCTGAGGCAATGTTACTCTCCTTTAAATAGTGTGTTCATAAAACAAGCCTCGTGGTAATTAAGTTTTCCATTCTCCTATCATCTTGGTGTTCAAAAGGCTGTGGACATTCTGGAGTTCAGATTTCCAAATAAGGAATTTTCAGCCATGCTTTGGTCCAGTGCCTACAATCCTGATAAAGACTGAGTTAGTGTTTCCTGAAATAAGGGGTAGGAAACCAGAACAAGGAGCCAGATGGCGGTGGTGCACATCTCTAATCCTAGCAGAGGCAGGTGGATCTGAGTTTGAGGCCAGCCTGGTCTACAGAGTGAGTTCCGGGACAGCCAGGGCTACAGAGAAACCCTATCTTGAAATCCCCCCCTCCCAAAAAAGGAAAAAGAAGGTAAGAATAAAGCTTTTTACAGTCTGTGCAGATCTATAAAATCTATAGAAATAGGGCATACTCTGTTACAGACTTGAGCTACCAGACAAGTTTTTTTTTTTTTTTTTTTTTTTTTGATTTTCGAGACAGGGTTTCTCCATAGCTTTTGGTTCCTATCCTGGAACTAGCTCTTGTAGACCAGGCTGGCCTCGAACTCACAGAGATCCGCCTGCCTCTGCCTCCCGAGTGCTGGGATTAAAGGCGTGTGCCACCACTGCCCAGCTACCAGGCAAGTTTTATGTACCTCCTGATTTAAAATTTTAATTACATGAAACTGGGAGCTATGACCCTCAAACGTATTTTAACTAAAGTCTCTGTTTTTACTGTAGGGTAGCTTTGTCAGAAGAGGAAGAAAGCGGTGAGAGAGAACCAGGTAAGATGGCAGACGCCTTCACCTGAAATGGCTACATTTTAATGTCAAAATAATTTGTCACTTTTTCTTTTTCCAAAAGTTTTTATTTTTATTTTTTATTACTTTATAAATAATACCATTTAAAATTTCTATTTCCTCCTTTCCTCCCACTTCCCTCCTGCTCCCCCATTCCTTTCCCCTCCAGTCCTAAGAGAGGGCAGGATACCCTGCCCTGTGGGAAGTCCAAGGCCCTCCTCCCTCCATCCAGGCCTAGGAAGTTATGCATCCAAATAGAATAGAATACCAAAAAGCCAGTGCATGCAGTAGAGACAAATCTCAGTGCCATTATCATTGGCTTCTCAGTCTGCCCCAACTGTCAGCCACATTCAGAGGGTCCAGTTTGATCCCATGCTCGTTCAGTCCCAGTCCAGCTGGATTTAGTGAGCTCCCATTAGATCAGGCACACTGTCTCAGTGGGTGGATCAACCCCTCGGGGTCCTAACTTCCTTGGTCATCTTCCCCCTTCTTCTGCTCTTCAACTGGACCTTGGGAGCTCAGTCCAGTGCTCTGATGTGGGTCCCTGTCTCTGTCGCCGGACAAAGGTTCTATGGTGATATTCAAGATAGTCATCAGTCTGATTACGGGATAAGGCCAGTTCAGGCACCCTCTCCTCCACTGCCCAGAGTCCTAGCTGGGGACATAATTGTGAATACCTGGGATCCCCTCTAGAGCCAAGTCTCTTGCCAACACCAAAATGGCTCTGTCAGTTAAGATCTCTCCTTCCCTGCTCCCATATCTGCCCTTCCTCCGTCTCAACCATCCCACTCCCCCAAGCTCTCCCCAACCCTCCCCTTCTCCCTTCTCTCTCCCCTTCCTCCCAAACCACCCCCATGCTCCCAACTTTTGCCCAGCAATCTTGTCTGCTTCCAATTTCCAGGAGGATCTATAGATGTTTTTCTTTGGGTTCACCCTATTAACTTCTCTAGGATCGTGAACTATAGGCTCAGTGTCCTTTGCTTATGGTTAGAATCCACTAATGAGTGAGTACATACCATATTCATATTTTTGGGTCTGGGTTATCTCACTCAGGATAGCGTTTTTTATTTCCATCCATTTGCATGCAAAATTCAAGATGTCATTGTTTTATTTTACCACTGAGTAGTACTCTAATGTGTATATTATCTACACTTTCTTTATCCATTCTTCCCCTGAGGAACACCTAGGTTGCTTCCAGGTTCTGGCTATTACAAATAATGCTGCTATGAACATAGTTTAACAAATGCTTTTGTAGTATGAGTGGACATCTCTTGGGTATATTCCCAAGAGTGGTATTGCTGGATCCTGAGGCAGGTTGGCTCCCAATTTTCTGAGAAACCGCCACACTGATTTCCAAAGTGGTTGCACAAGTTTGCAATGGATGAGTGTGTTCCCCTTACTGCACATCCTCTCCAGCATAGGTTATCATTGGTGTATTTGATTTTAGCCATTCTGACAGGTATAATATGGTATCTCAAAGTTCTTTTGATTTGCATTTCCCTGATAGGTAAGAAAGTTGAACATGTCCTCCCTAGTGCTGGGATTAAAGGCATGTGCTAGCATGACCTCCCTTGCATGACGACTTTAGCACCAGCTTTAAAGTTTTATGATAGTTTCTTCTCAACTACAGTTTCCCTCTGGGGTTGGGTGATTTAGCGTCAGTGTGCTTTGAGTCCTTTTAGTTTTGGTGTGTCCGCTGCAGTCTTTGCTTTGTGGATTATCTTAAGACTTATGTTTAAAAGATGCAATATTGTAATAGTCACAACTCAACACTGAGTTCACAATGAGTGAAAATACTAGTTTCAAAAAATCTCCTAGAAGCTGGAGAGGTGGCTCAGAAGTTTTAAGAGTACTTACTGATTCTTTCAGAGGACCTGGGTTTGGTTACTAATAACCAACATGGCAGCTCACAGACCAAGGAACCAGATACACATACGGTGCGCGCGCACGCACGCACGCACACACACACACACACACACCCAGAGTAGGCAAAACATTCATATACATACATTAAACATTAAAAATCTGAAACCCCAGCCAGGCAGTGGTGGTGTGCACCATTAATCCCAGCACTCAGGGAGGCAGAGGCAGGTGGATCTCTTGCAAAGCGAATTCCAGGACAGCCAGAGCTACACAGAGAAACCCTGTCTCGAACACCAAACAAACAAAAACATTGAAAACCGTCTACATTTATGGAATCTCTTGTAGCCCAAGATGGCCTCAAACTGGCTAAAGATGACACTGAACTTAAGATCCTCCTTGCTTCCGGAGAGCTGAGATAGTAGAGATGTGCCAACATGCCTATCTTATGTAGTTCTAGGGTCTGAACCCAGGGCCTTGTACATGCCCAGCAAGACACTATCACCTGAGCAACACCCTCAGGCCTCTTTTGAAGTCTCATTTTATATCTTAATTTTTTGAGCTAGGATCTCTGTTTAGACCAGGCTGGCCTCAAATTCGCACAGATCCACCAGCCTCTGCCTCCCAAGCACTGGATTTAAAGGTGTGCACCATTGTGCCCAACCTTTGGGTTTTGTTATTTGTTTTCAAGACAGGCTCTTGCTTGTACATAGCTCCAGCTGTCCTGGAACTCTCTCTATGGACCAGAGTGATCTTGAACTCACAGAGATCCAGTTCATCAGCCTCTGCCTCCCAGGTGCTGAGATTAAAAGAATACGTCACCGTACCTGGCTTCAGTCTTTGTTTTTAATTATTAAGAATTGCATTTATTGCTGGGTGGTGGTGGTGGTGCACGCCTTTAATCCCAGAATCTGAGAGGCAGAGGCAGGCAGATTTCTGAGTTCTGAGTTCGAGGCCCACCTAGTCTCCAGAGAGAATTCCAGGACAGTCAGGGCTTCACAGGGAAGCCCTGTCCTGAAAAACAAAACAAAAAGTTACATTTGTGTATGTGGATGCTTGCATGCCACGGTCCACGTGCAGAGGTGAGAGTTGACTCCCTTCTCCTACCACTTGTCATCTGCTAAACTCATTTTACACCTTTCTCTATCGCCTTTCTCCTAACATAATGTAGTTGTTTTCACTCACGTTGTTAGGCCATTGCTAATGACATGCATCGCGTATGCATCATGTTTGTATTACAGGATTGTAATATATGTGAGTTTTATGCCTTCTGGGTTATGTGTGTACTGCTTTCCTCACTAGCTTCCCCTTCCCCCTTTACAAGACAGGGTTCTGTGTTGTCCTAGATGTCCTGGAACTTGCTCTGTAGACCAGGCTGGCCTCGAACTCACAGAGATCCACCTGCCTCTGTCTCCCGAGTGCTGGGATAAAAGGGGTGTGTGCCACTAGCGCCTGGCTTGCTTTTTCACTTTTAAAAGACAGCTTTTCTGGGTCTGGTATTCTTGGCTACCAGTTTCCATGGATACCGTGAACACCTCACACCATCTCCTGAGCTGTGAGTATTCTGTGGCATGGGCTGCTCCAAGCAGAACCAGACGGCTTTATGTACACTTGCTTTAACACTGGGGAGTTTACTGAATATCCTCCTCTGACTTTCCCGTGCCTTCATAGCCCCCTCTAGGTCTGGGAAGTCTCTGGTTATTTGACCTTCTCACCTCCCTCTTTAACTAAAATGACTGAATGTTGACTCTTTAGTGCTGTACTGCATTTCTTGTTTCCCCAGTTCTCATATCTTTCTCCTCCAGTTGCCTGTCTTTCAGACTTTTTTTCTTTTTATTCAAAAACTGTGTTTTCACATTGAAGACCTTGTGGCTGCCCTTCCAAACGTCAGTTTGATTTCCCTGAGCCAGTGGACACTTCCACTGGATTACCACGAGGTGGCGCCCTGCGCGATTTCCCTGAGCCAGTGGACACTTCCACTGCTTCACCACTAGATGGCGCCCTGCGCCCACGTTTGCCTCAGGTTTCCGTGCTGGGGCATAGTGACTGACACCTGAAGTCTCAGCACTCTTAAGGTTGAAACAGTAGGATTGCCACCAGTTTGAGGCCATCTTGAGCTTTTCCCCCTGGTTCTTTCAGGCAAAGTACTGGCTATGGTTTAGCCTATATGTCTGGCAAGACTGACTTTTTCCTGGGGCTCTTAGCACTGCTTCTCTATCTCAGACTATTCTTAGGCTTGAATTCTCTACAGTGAGATGGCTATGAATCCTGTTCTGTTTGATGGTTGACCTCTGAGTGGCCCCCTCACCTTCGAAACTGAGTGCCAATATAATTGTTTAAAATCATGGGCTGGTATTAAAGGTGTGTGCTAGCATGACCTCCCTTGCTACTACTACTTTAGCACCAGCTTTAAAGTTTTATGATAGTTTCTTCTCAACTACAGTTTTCCTCTGGGGTTGGGTGATTTAGCGTCAGTGTGCTTTGAGTCCTTTTAGTTTTGGTGTGTCCGCTGCAGTCTTTGCTTTGTGGATTATCTTAAGACTTATGTTTAAAAGATGCAATATTGTAATAGTCACAACTCAACACTGAGTTCACAATGAGTGAAAATACTAGTTTCAAAAAATCTCCTAGAAGCTGGAGAGGTGGCTCAGAAGTTTTAAGAGTACTTACTGATTCTTTCAGAGGACCTGGGTTTGGTTACTAATAACCAACATGGCAGCTCACAGACCAAGGAACCAGATACACATACGGTGCGCGCACGCACGCACACACACACACACACACACACACCCAGAGTAGGCAAAACATTCATATACATACATTAAACATTAAAAATCTGAAACCCCAGCCAGGCAGTGGTGGTGTGCACCATTAATCCCAGCACTCAGGGAGGCAGAGGCAGGTGGATCTCTTGCAAAGCGAATTCCAGGACAGCCAGAGCTACACAGAGAAACCCTGTCTCGAACACCAAACAAACAAAAACATTGAAAACCGTCTACATTTATGGAATCTCTTGTAGCCCAAGATGGCCTCAAACTGGCTAAAGATGACACTGAACTTAAGATCCTCCTTGCTTCCGGAGAGCTGAGATAGTAGAGATGTGCCAACATGCCTATCTTATGTAGTTCTAGGGTCTGAACCCAGGGCCTTGTACATGCCCAGCAAGACACTATCACCTGAGCAACACCCTCAGGCCTCTTTTGAAGTCTCATTTTATATCTTAATTTTTTGAGCTAGGATCTCTGTTTAGACCAGGCTGGCCTCAAATTCGCACAGATCCACCAGCCTCTGCCTCCCAAGCACTGGATTTAAAGGTGTGCACCATTGTGCCCAACCTTTGGGTTTTGTTATTTGTTTTCAAGACAGGCTCTTGCTTGTACATAGCTCCAGCTGTCCTGGAACTCTCTCTATGGACCAGAGTGATCTTGAACTCACAGAGATCCAGTTCATCAGCCTCTGCCTCCCAGGTGCTGAGATTAAAAGAATACGTCACCGTACCTGGCTTCAGTCTTTGTTTTTAATTATTAAGAATTGCATTTATTGCTGGGTGGTGGTGGTGGTGCACGCCTTTAATCCCAGAATCTGAGAGGCAGAGGCAGGCAGATTTCTGAGTTCTGAGTTCGAGGCCCACCTAGTCTCCAGAGAGAATTCCAGGACAGTCAGGGCTTCACAGGGAAGCCCTGTCCTGAAAAACAAAACAAAAAGTTACATTTGTGTATGTGGATGCTTGCATGCCACGGTCCACGTGCAGAGGTGAGAGTTGACTCCCTTCTCCTACCACTTGTCATCTGCTAAACTCATTTTACACCTTTCTCTATCGCCTTTCTCCTAACATAATGTAGTTGTTTTCACTCACGTTGTTAGGCCATTGCTAATGACATGCATCGCGTATGCATCATGTTTGTATTACAGGATTGTAATATATGTAAGTTTTATGCCTTCTGGGTTATGTGTGTACTGCTTTCCTCACTAGCTTCCCCTTCCCCCTTTACAAGACAGGGTTCTGTGTTGTCCTAGATGTCCTGGAACTTGCTCTGTAGACCAGGCTGGCCTCAAACTCACAGAGATCCACCTGCCTCTGTCTCCCGAGTGCTGGGATAAAAGGGGTGTGTGCCACTAGCGCCTGGCTTGCTTTTTCACTTTTAAAAGACAGCTTTTCTGGGTCTGGTATTCTTGGCTACCAGTTTCCATGGATACCGTGAACACCTCACACCATCTCCTGAGCTGTGAGTATTCTGTGGCATGGGCTGCTCCAAGCAGAACCAGACGGCTTTATGTACACTTGCTTTAACACTGGGGAGTTTACTGAATATCCTCCTCTGACTTTCCCGTGCCTTCATAGCCCCCTCTAGGTCTGGGAAGTCTCTGGTTATTTGACCTTCTCACCTCCCTCTTTAACTAAAATGACTGAATGTTGACTCTTTAGTGCTGTACTGCATTTCTTGTTTCCCCAGTTCTCATATCTTTCTCCTCCAGTTGCCTGTCTTTCAGACTTTTTTTCTTTTTATTCAAAAACTGTGTTTTCACATTGAAGACCTTGTGGCTGCCCTTCCAAACGTCAGTTTGATTTCTCTGAGCCAGTGGACACTTCCACTGCATCACCACGAGGTGGCGCGCTGCGTGATTTCCCTGAGCCAGTGGACACTTCCACTGGATTACCACGAGGTGGCGCCCTGCGCGATTTCCCTGAGCCAGTGGACACTTCCACTGGATTACCACGAGGTGGCGCCCTGCGCGATTTCCCTGAGCCAGTGGACACTTCCACTGCTTCACCACTAGATGGCGCCCTGCGCCCACGTTTGCCTCAGGTTTCCGTGCTGGGGCATAGTGACTGACACCTGAAGTCTCAGCACTCTTAAGGTTGAAACAGTAGGATTGCCACCAGTTTGAGGCCATCTTGAGCTTTTCCCCCTGGTTCTTTCAGGCAAAGTACTGGCTATGGTTTAGCCTATATGTCTGGCAAGACTGACTTTTTCCTGGGGCTCTTAGCACTGCTTCTCTATCTCAGACTATTCTTAGGCTTGAATTCTCTACAGTGAGATGGCTATGAATCCTGTTCTGTTTGATGGTTGACCTCTGAGTGGCCCCCTCACCTTCGAAACTGAGTGCCAATATAATTGTTTAAAATCATGGGCTGGTATTAAAGGTGTGTGCTAGCATGACCTCCCTTGCTACTACTACTTTAGCACCAGCTTTAAAGTTTTATGATAGTTTCTTCTCAACTACAGTTTCCCTCTGGGGTTGGGTGATTTAGCGTCAGTGTGCTTTGAGTCCTTTTAGTTTTGGTGTGTCCGCTGCAGTCTTTGCTTTGTGGATTATCTTAAGACTTATGTTTAAAAGATGCAATATTGTAATAGTCACAACTCAACACTGAGTTCACAATGAGTGAAAATACTAGTTTCAAAAAATCTCCTAGAAGCTGGAGAGGTGGCTCAGAAGTTTTAAGAGTACTTACTGATTCTTTCAGAGGACCTGGGTTTGGTTACTAATAACCAACATGGCAGCTCACAGACCAAGGAACCAGATACACATACGGTGCGCGCACGCACGCACACACACACACACACACACACACCCAGAGTAGGCAAAACATTCATATACATACATTAAACATTAAAAATCTGAAACCCCAGCCAGGCAGTGGTGGTGTGCACCATTAATCCCAGCACTCAGGGAGGCAGAGGCAGGTGGATCTCTTGCAAAGCGAATTCCAGGACAGCCAGAGCTACACAGAGAAACCCTGTCTCGAACACCAAACAAACAAAAACATTGAAAACCGTCTACATTTATGGAATCTCTTGTAGCCCAAGATGGCCTCAAACTGGCTAAAGATGACACTGAACTTAAGATCCTCCTTGCTTCCGGAGAGCTGAGATAGTAGAGATGTGCCAACATGCCTATCTTATGTAGTTCTAGGGTCTGAACCCAGGGCCTTGTACATGCCCAGCAAGACACTATCACCTGAGCAACACCCTCAGGCCTCTTTTGAAGTCTCATTTTATATCTTAATTTTTTGAGCTAGGATCTCTGTTTAGACCAGGCTGGCCTCAAATTCGCACAGATCCACCAGCCTCTGCCTCCCAAGCACTGGATTTAAAGGTGTGCACCATTGTGCCCAACCTTTGGGTTTTGTTATTTGTTTTCAAGACAGGCTCTTGCTTGTACATAGCTCCAGCTGTCCTGGAACTCTCTCTATGGACCAGAGTGATCTTGAACTCACAGAGATCCAGTTCATCAGCCTCTGCCTCCCAGGTGCTGAGATTAAAAGAATACGTCACCGTACCTGGCTTCAGTCTTTGTTTTTAATTATTAAGAATTGCATTTATTGCTGGGTGGTGGTGGTGGTGCACGCCTTTAATCCCAGAATCTGAGAGGCAGAGGCAGGCAGATTTCTGAGTTCTGAGTTCGAGGCCCACCTAGTCTCCAGAGAGAATTCCAGGACAGTCAGGGCTTCACAGGGAAGCCCTGTCCTGAAAAACAAAACAAAAAGTTACATTTGTGTATGTGGATGCTTGCATGCCACGGTCCACGTGCAGAGGTGAGAGTTGACTCCCTTCTCCTACCACTTGTCATCTGCTAAACTCATTTTACACCTTTCTCTATCGCCTTTCTCCTAACATAATGTAGTTGTTTTCACTCACGTTGTTAGGCCATTGCTAATGACATGCATCGCGTATGCATCATGTTTGTATTACAGGATTGTAATATATGTGAGTTTTATGCCTTCTGGGTTATGTGTGTACTGCTTTCCTCACTAGCTTCCCCTTCCCCCTTTACAAGACAGGGTTCTGTGTTGTCCTAGATGTCCTGGAACTTGCTCTGTAGACCAGGCTGGCCTCGAACTCACAGAGATCCACCTGCCTCTGTCTCCCGAGTGCTGGGATAAAAGGGGTGTGTGCCACTAGCGCCTGGCTTGCTTTTTCACTTTTAAAAGACAGCTTTTCTGGGTCTGGTATTCTTGGCTACCAGTTTCCATGGATACCGTGAACACCTCACACCATCTCCTGAGCTGTGAGTATTCTGTGGCATGGGCTGCTCCAAGCAGAACCAGACGGCTTTATGTACACTTGCTTTAACACTGGGGAGTTTACTGAATATCCTCCTCTGACTTTCCCGTGCCTTCATAGCCCCCTCTAGGTCTGGGAAGTCTCTGGTTATTTGACCTTCTCACCTCCCTCTTTAACTAAAATGACTGAATGTTGACTCTTTAGTGCTGTACTGCATTTCTTGTTTCCCCAGTTCTCATATCTTTCTCCTCCAGTTGCCTGTCTTTCAGACTTTTTTTCTTTTTATTCAAAAACTGTGTTTTCACATTGAAGACCTTGTGGCTGCCCTTCCAAACGTCAGTTTGATTTCTCTGAGCCAGTGGACACTTCCACTGGATTACCACGAGGTGGCGCCCTGCGCGATTTCCCTGAGCCAGTGGACACTTCCACTGGATTACCACGAGGTGGCGCCCTGCGCGATTTCCCTGAGCCAGTGGACACTTCCACTGCTTCACCACTAGATGGCGCCCTGCGCCCACGTTTGCCTCAGGTTTCCGTGCTGGGGCATAGTGACTGACACCTGAAGTCTCAGCACTCTTAAGGTTGAAACAGTAGGATTGCCACCAGTTTGAGGCCATCTTGAGCTTTTCCCCCTGGTTCTTTCAGGCAAAGTACTGGCTATGGTTTAGCCTATATGTCTGGCAAGACTGACTTTTTCCTGGGGCTCTTAGCACTGCTTCTCTATCTCAGACTATTCTTAGGCTTGAATTCTCTACAGTGAGATGGCTATGAATCCTGTTCTGTTTGATGGTTGACCTCTGAGTGGCCCCCTCACCTTCGAAACTGAGTGCCAATATAATTGTTTAAAATCATGGGCTGGTATTAAAGGTGTGTGCTAGCATGACCTCCCTTGCTACTACTACTTTAGCACCAGCTTTAAAGTTTTATGATAGTTTCTTCTCAACTACAGTTTTCCTCTGGGGTTGGGTGATTTAGCGTCAGTGTGCTTTGAGTCCTTTTAGTTTTGGTGTGTCCGCTGCAGTCTTTGCTTTGTGGATTATCTTAAGACTTATGTTTAAAAGATGCAATATTGTAATAGTCACAACTCAACACTGAGTTCACAATGAGTGAAAATACTAGTTTCAAAAAATCTCCTAGAAGCTGGAGAGGTGGCTCAGAAGTTTTAAGAGTACTTACTGATTCTTTCAGAGGACCTGGGTTTGGTTACTAATAACCAACATGGCAGCTCACAGACCAAGGAACCAGATACACATACGGTGCGCGCACGCACGCACACACACACACACACACACACCCAGAGTAGGCAAAACATTCATATACATACATTAAACATTAAAAATCTGAAACCCCAGCCAGGCAGTGGTGGTGTGCACCATTAATCCCAGCACTCAGGGAGGCAGAGGCAGGTGGATCTCTTGCAAAGTGAATTCCAGGACAGCCAGAGCTACACAGAGAAACCCTGTCTCGAACACCAAACAAACAAAAACATTGAAAACCGTCTACATTTATGGAATCTCTTGTAGCCCAAGATGGCCTCAAACTGGCTAAAGATGACACTGAACTTAAGATCCTCCTTGCTTCCGGAGAGCTGAGATAGTAGAGATGTGCCAACATGCCTATCTTATGTAGTTCTAGGGTCTGAACCCAGGGCCTTGTACATGCCCAGCAAGACACTATCACCTGAGCAACACCCTCAGGCCTCTTTTGAAGTCTCATTTTATATCTTAATTTTTTGAGCTAGGATCTCTGTTTAGACCAGGCTGGCCTCAAATTCGCACAGATCCACCAGCCTCTGCCTCCCAAGCACTGGATTTAAAGGTGTGCACCATTGTGCCCAACCTTTGGGTTTTGTTATTTGTTTTCAAGACAGGCTCTTGCTTGTACATAGCTCCAGCTGTCCTGGAACTCTCTCTATGGACCAGAGTGATCTTGAACTCACAGAGATCCAGTTCATCAGCCTCTGCCTCCCAGGTGCTGAGATTAAAAGAATACGTCACCGTACCTGGCTTCAGTCTTTGTTTTTAATTATTAAGAATTGCATTTATTGCTGGGTGGTGGTGGTGGTGCACGCCTTTAATCCCAGAATCTGAGAGGCAGAGGCAGGCAGATTTCTGAGTTCTGAGTTCGAGGCCCACCTAGTCTCCAGAGAGAATTCCAGGACAGTCAGGGCTTCACAGGGAAGCCCTGTCCTGAAAAACAAAACAAAAAGTTACATTTGTGTATGTGGATGCTTGCATGCCACGGTCCACGTGCAGAGGTGAGAGTTGACTCCCTTCTCCTACCACTTGTCATCTGCTAAACTCATTTTACACCTTTCTCTATCGCCTTTCTCCTAACATAATGTAGTTGTTTTCACTCACGTTGTTAGGCCATTGCTAATGACATGCATCGCGTATGCATCATGTTTGTATTACAGGATTGTAATATATGTGAGTTTTATGCCTTCTGGGTTATGTGTGTACTGCTTTCCTCACTAGCTTCCCCTTCCCCCTTTACAAGACAGGGTTCTGTGTTGTCCTAGATGTCCTGGAACTTGCTCTGTAGACCAGGCTGGCCTCGAACTCACAGAGATCCACCTGCCTCTGTCTCCCGAGTGCTGGGATAAAAGGGGTGTGTGCCACTAGCGCCTGGCTTGCTTTTTCACTTTTAAAAGACAGCTTTTCTGGGTCTGGTATTCTTGGCTACCAGTTTCCATGGATACCGTGAACACCTCACACCATCTCCTGAGCTGTGAGTATTCTGTGGCATGGGCTGCTCCAAGCAGAACCAGACGGCTTTATGTACACTTGCTTTAACACTGGGGAGTTTACTGAATATCCTCCTCTGACTTTCCCGTGCCTTCATAGCCCCCTCTAGGTCTGGGAAGTCTCTGGTTATTTGACCTTCTCACCTCCCTCTTTAACTAAAATGACTGAATGTTGACTCTTTAGTGCTGTACTGCATTTCTTGTTTCCCCAGTTCTCATATCTTTCTCCTCCAGTTGCCTGTCTTTCAGACTTTTTTTCTTTTTATTCAAAAACTGTGTTTTCACATTGAAGACCTTGTGGCTGCCCTTCCAAACGTCAGTTTGATTTCTCTGAGCCAGTGGACACTTCCACTGCATCACCACGAGGTGGCGCGCTGCGTGATTTCCCTGAGCCAGTGGACACTTCCACTGGATTACCACGAGGTGGCGCCCTGCGCGATTTCCCTGAGCCAGTGGACACTTCCACTGCTTCACCACTAGATGGCGCCCTGCGCCCACGTTTGCCTCAGGTTTCCGTGCTGGGGCATAGTGACTGACACCTGAAGTCTCAGCACTCTTAAGGTTGAAACAGTAGGATTGCCACCAGTTTGAGGCCATCTTGAGCTTTTCCCCCTGGTTCTTTCAGGCAAAGTACTGGCTATGGTTTAGCCTATATGTCTGGCAAGACTGACTTTTTCCTGGGGCTCTTAGCACTGCTTCTCTATCTCAGACTATTCTTAGGCTTGAATTCTCTACAGTGAGATGGCTATGAATCCTGTTCTGTTTGATGGTTGACCTCTGAGTGGCCCCCTCACCTTCGAAACTGAGTGCCAATATAATTGTTTAAAATCATGGGCTGGTATTAAAGGTGTGTGCTAGCATGACCTCCCTTGCTACTACTACTTTAGCACCAGCTTTAAAGTTTTATGATAGTTTCTTCTCAACTACAGTTTTCCTCTGGGGTTGGGTGATTTAGCGTCAGTGTGCTTTGAGTCCTTTTAGTTTTGGTGTGTCCGCTGCAGTCTTTGCTTTGTGGATTATCTTAAGACTTATGTTTAAAAGATGCAATATTGTAATAGTCACAACTCAACACTGAGTTCACAATGAGTGAAAATACTAGTTTCAAAAAATCTCCTAGAAGCTGGAGAGGTGGCTCAGAAGTTTTAAGAGTACTTACTGATTCTTTCAGAGGACCTGGGTTTGGTTACTAATAACCAACATGGCAGCTCACAGACCAAGGAACCAGATACACATACGGTGCGCGCACGCACGCACACACACACACACACACACACCCAGAGTAGGCAAAACATTCATATACATACATTAAACATTAAAAATCTGAAACCCCAGCCAGGCAGTGGTGGTGTGCACCATTAATCCCAGCACTCAGGGAGGCAGAGGCAGGTGGATCTCTTGCAAAGCGAATTCCAGGACAGCCAGAGCTACACAGAGAAACCCTGTCTCGAACACCAAACAAACAAAAACATTGAAAACCGTCTACATTTATGGAATCTCTTGTAGCCCAAGATGGCCTCAAACTGGCTAAAGATGACACTGAACTTAAGATCCTCCTTGCTTCCGGAGAGCTGAGATAGTAGAGATGTGCCAACATGCCTATCTTATGTAGTTCTAGGGTCTGAACCCAGGGCCTTGTACATGCCCAGCAAGACACTATCACCTGAGCAACACCCTCAGGCCTCTTTTGAAGTCTCATTTTATATCTTAATTTTTTGAGCTAGGATCTCTGTTTAGACCAGGCTGGCCTCAAATTCGCACAGATCCACCAGCCTCTGCCTCCCAAGCACTGGATTTAAAGGTGTGCACCATTGTGCCCAACCTTTGGGTTTTGTTATTTGTTTTCAAGACAGGCTCTTGCTTGTACATAGCTCCAGCTGTCCTGGAACTCTCTCTATGGACCAGAGTGATCTTGAACTCACAGAGATCCAGTTCATCAGCCTCTGCCTCCCAGGTGCTGAGATTAAAAGAATACGTCACCGTACCTGGCTTCAGTCTTTGTTTTTAATTATTAAGAATTGCATTTATTGCTGGGTGGTGGTGGTGGTGCACGCCTTTAATCCCAGAATCTGAGAGGCAGAGGCAGGCAGATTTCTGAGTTCTGAGTTCGAGGCCCACCTAGTCTCCAGAGAGAATTCCAGGACAGTCAGGGCTTCACAGGGAAGCCCTGTCCTGAAAAACAAAACAAAAAGTTACATTTGTGTATGTGGATGCTTGCATGCCACGGTCCACGTGCAGAGGTGAGAGTTGACTCCCTTCTCCTACCACTTGTCATCTGCTAAACTCATTTTACACCTTTCTCTATCGCCTTTCTCCTAACATAATGTAGTTGTTTTCACTCACGTTGTTAGGCCATTGCTAATGACATGCATCGCGTATGCATCATGTTTGTATTACAGGATTGTAATATATGTGAGTTTTATGCCTTCTGGGTTATGTGTGTACTGCTTTCCTCACTAGCTTCCCCTTCCCCCTTTACAAGACAGGGTTCTGTGTTGTCCTAGATGTCCTGGAACTTGCTCTGTAGACCAGGCTGGCCTCGAACTCACAGAGATCCACCTGCCTCTGTCTCCCGAGTGCTGGGATAAAAGGGGTGTGTGCCACTAGCGCCTGGCTTGCTTTTTCACTTTTAAAAGACAGCTTTTCTGGGTCTGGTATTCTTGGCTACCAGTTTCCATGGATACCGTGAACACCTCACACCATCTCCTGAGCTGTGAGTATTCTGTGGCATGGGCTGCTCCAAGCAGAACCAGACGGCTTTATGTACACTTGCTTTAACACTGGGGAGTTTACTGAATATCCTCCTCTGACTTTCCCGTGCCTTCATAGCCCCCTCTAGGTCTGGGAAGTCTCTGGTTATTTGACCTTCTCACCTCCCTCTTTAACTAAAATGACTGAATGTTGACTCTTTAGTGCTGTACTGCATTTCTTGTTTCCCCAGTTCTCATATCTTTCTCCTCCAGTTGCCTGTCTTTCAGACTTTTTTTCTTTTTATTCAAAAACTGTGTTTTCACATTGAAGACCTTGTGGCTGCCCTTCCAAACGTCAGTTTGATTTCTCTGAGCCAGTGGACACTTCCACTGCATCACCACGAGGTGGCGCGCTGCGTGATTTCCCTGAGCCAGTGGACACTTCCACTGGATTACCACGAGGTGGCGCCCTGCGCGATTTCCCTGAGCCAGTGGACACTTCCACTGCTTCACCACTAGATGGCGCCCTGCGCCCACGTTTGCCTCAGGTTTCCGTGCTGGGGCATAGTGACTGACACCTGAAGTCTCAGCACTCTTAAGGTTGAAACAGTAGGATTGCCACCAGTTTGAGGCCATCTTGAGCTTTTCCCCCTGGTTCTTTCAGGCAAAGTACTGGCTATGGTTTAGCCTATATGTCTGGCAAGACTGACTTTTTCCTGGGGCTCTTAGCACTGCTTCTCTATCTCAGACTATTCTTAGGCTTGAATTCTCTACAGTGAGATGGCTATGAATCCTGTTCTGTTTGATGGTTGACCTCTGAGTGGCCCCCTCACCTTCGAAACTGAGTGCCAATATAATTGTTTAAAATCATGGGCTGGTATTAAAGGTGTGTGCTAGCATGACCTCCCTTGCTACTACTACTTTAGCACCAGCTTTAAAGTTTTATGATAGTTTCTTCTCAACTACAGTTTTCCTCTGGGGTTGGGTGATTTAGCGTCAGTGTGCTTTGAGTCCTTTTAGTTTTGGTGTGTCCGCTGCAGTCTTTGCTTTGTGGATTATCTTAAGACTTATGTTTAAAAGATGCAATATTGTAATAGTCACAACTCAACACTGAGTTCACAATGAGTGAAAATACTAGTTTCAAAAAATCTCCTAGAAGCTGGAGAGGTGGCTCAGAAGTTTTAAGAGTACTTACTGATTCTTTCAGAGGACCTGGGTTTGGTTACTAATAACCAACATGGCAGCTCACAGACCAAGGAACCAGATACACATACGGTGCGCGCACGCACGCACACACACACACACACACACCCAGAGTAGGCAAAACATTCATATACATACATTAAACATTAAAAATCTGAAACCCCAGCCAGGCAGTGGTGGTGTGCACCATTAATCCCAGCACTCAGGGAGGCAGAGGCAGGTGGATCTCTTGCAAAGCGAATTCCAGGACAGCCAGAGCTACACAGAGAAACCCTGTCTCGAACACCAAACAAACAAAAACATTGAAAACCGTCTACATTTATGGAATCTCTTGTAGCCCAAGATGGCCTCAAACTGGCTAAAGATGACACTGAACTTAAGATCCTCCTTGCTTCCGGAGAGCTGAGATAGTAGAGATGTGCCAACATGCCTATCTTATGTAGTTCTAGGGTCTGAACCCAGGGCCTTGTACATGCCCAGCAAGACACTATCACCTGAGCAACACCCTCAGGCCTCTTTTGAAGTCTCATTTTATATCTTAATTTTTTGAGCTAGGATCTCTGTTTAGACCAGGCTGGCCTCAAATTCGCACAGATCCACCAGCCTCTGCCTCCCAAGCACTGGATTTAAAGGTGTGCACCATTGTGCCCAACCTTTGGGTTTTGTTATTTGTTTTCAAGACAGGCTCTTGCTTGTACATAGCTCCAGCTGTCCTGGAACTCTCTCTATGGACCAGAGTGATCTTGAACTCACAGAGATCCAGTTCATCAGCCTCTGCCTCCCAGGTGCTGAGATTAAAAGAATACGTCACCGTACCTGGCTTCAGTCTTTGTTTTTAATTATTAAGAATTGCATTTATTGCTGGGTGGTGGTGGTGGTGCACGCCTTTAATCCCAGAATCTGAGAGGCAGAGGCAGGCAGATTTCTGAGTTCTGAGTTCGAGGCCCACCTAGTCTCCAGAGAGAATTCCAGGACAGTCAGGGCTTCACAGGGAAGCCCTGTCCTGAAAAACAAAACAAAAAGTTACATTTGTGTATGTGGATGCTTGCATGCCACGGTCCACGTGCAGAGGTGAGAGTTGACTCCCTTCTCCTACCACTTGTCATCTGCTAAACTCATTTTACACCTTTCTCTATCGCCTTTCTCCTAACATAATGTAGTTGTTTTCACTCACGTTGTTAGGCCATTGCTAATGACATGCATCGCGTATGCATCATGTTTGTATTACAGGATTGTAATATATGTGAGTTTTATGCCTTCTGGGTTATGTGTGTACTGCTTTCCTCACTAGCTTCCCCTTCCCCCTTTACAAGACAGGGTTCTGTGTTGTCCTAGATGTCCTGGAACTTGCTCTGTAGACCAGGCTGGCCTCAAACTCACAGAGATCCACCTGCCTCTGTCTCCCGAGTGCTGGGATAAAAGGGGTGTGTGCCACTAGCGCCTGGCTTGCTTTTTCACTTTTAAAAGACAGCTTTTCTGGGTCTGGTATTCTTGGCTACCAGTTTCCATGGATACCGTGAACACCTCACACCATCTCCTGAGCTGTGAGTATTCTGTGGCATGGGCTGCTCCAAGCAGAACCAGACGGCTTTATGTACACTTGCTTTAACACTGGGGAGTTTACTGAATATCCTCCTCTGACTTTCCCGTGCCTTCATAGCCCCCTCTAGGTCTGGGAAGTCTCTGGTTATTTGACCTTCTCACCTCCCTCTTTAACTAAAATGACTGAATGTTGACTCTTTAGTGCTGTACTGCATTTCTTGTTTCCCCAGTTCTCATATCTTTCTCCTCCAGTTGCCTGTCTTTCAGACTTTTTTTCTTTTTATTCAAAAACTGTGTTTTCACATTGAAGACCTTGTGGCTGCCCTTCCAAACGTCAGTTTGATTTCTCTGAGCCAGTGGACACTTCCACTGCATCACCACGAGGTGGCGCGCTGCGTGATTTCCCTGAGCCAGTGGACACTTCCACTGGATTACCACGAGGTGGCGCCCTGCGCGATTTCCCTGAGCCAGTGGACACTTCCACTGGATTACCACGAGGTGGCGCCCTGCGCGATTTCCCTGAGCCAGTGGACACTTCCACTGCTTCACCACTAGATGGCGCCCTGCGCCCACGTTTGCCTCAGGTTTCCGTGCTGGGGCATAGTGACTGACACCTGAAGTCTCAGCACTCTTAAGGTTGAAACAGTAGGATTGCCACCAGTTTGAGGCCATCTTGAGCTTTTCCCCCTGGTTCTTTCAGGCAAAGTACTGGCTATGGTTTAGCCTATATGTCTGGCAAGACTGACTTTTTCCTGGGGCTCTTAGCACTGCTTCTCTATCTCAGACTATTCTTAGGCTTGAATTCTCTACAGTGAGATGGCTATGAATCCTGTTCTGTTTGATGGTTGACCTCTGAGTGGCCCCCTCACCTTCGAAACTGAGTGCCAATATAATTGTTTAAAATCATGGGCTGGTATTAAAGGTGTGTGCTAGCATGACCTCCCTTGCTACTACTACTTTAGCACCAGCTTTAAAGTTTTATGATAGTTTCTTCTCAACTACAGTTTTCCTCTGGGGTTGGGTGATTTAGCGTCAGTGTGCTTTGAGTCCTTTTAGTTTTGGTGTGTCCGCTGCAGTCTTTGCTTTGTGGATTATCTTAAGACTTATGTTTAAAAGATGCAATATTGTAATAGTCACAACTCAACACTGAGTTCACAATGAGTGAAAATACTAGTTTCAAAAAATCTCCTAGAAGCTGGAGAGGTGGCTCAGAAGTTTTAAGAGTACTTACTGATTCTTTCAGAGGACCTGGGTTTGGTTACTAATAACCAACATGGCAGCTCACAGACCAAGGAACCAGATACACATACGGTGCGCGCACGCACGCACACACACACACACACACACACCCAGAGTAGGCAAAACATTCATATACATACATTAAACATTAAAAATCTGAAACCCCAGCCAGGCAGTGGTGGTGTGCACCATTAATCCCAGCACTCAGGGAGGCAGAGGCAGGTGGATCTCTTGCAAAGCGAATTCCAGGACAGCCAGAGCTACACAGAGAAACCCTGTCTCGAACACCAAACAAACAAAAACATTGAAAACCGTCTACATTTATGGAATCTCTTGTAGCCCAAGATGGCCTCAAACTGGCTAAAGATGACACTGAACTTAAGATCCTCCTTGCTTCCGGAGAGCTGAGATAGTAGAGATGTGCCAACATGCCTATCTTATGTAGTTCTAGGGTCTGAACCCAGGGCCTTGTACATGCCCAGCAAGACACTATCACCTGAGCAACACCCTCAGGCCTCTTTTGAAGTCTCATTTTATATCTTAATTTTTTGAGCTAGGATCTCTGTTTAGACCAGGCTGGCCTCAAATTCGCACAGATCCACCAGCCTCTGCCTCCCAAGCACTGGATTTAAAGGTGTGCACCATTGTGCCCAACCTTTGGGTTTTGTTATTTGTTTTCAAGACAGGCTCTTGCTTGTACATAGCTCCAGCTGTCCTGGAACTCTCTCTATGGACCAGAGTGATCTTGAACTCACAGAGATCCAGTTCATCAGCCTCTGCCTCCCAGGTGCTGAGATTAAAAGAATACGTCACCGTACCTGGCTTCAGTCTTTGTTTTTAATTATTAAGAATTGCATTTATTGCTGGGTGGTGGTGGTGGTGCACGCCTTTAATCCCAGAATCTGAGAGGCAGAGGCAGGCAGATTTCTGAGTTCTGAGTTCGAGGCCCACCTAGTCTCCAGAGAGAATTCCAGGACAGTCAGGGCTTCACAGGGAAGCCCTGTCCTGAAAAACAAAACAAAAAGTTACATTTGTGTATGTGGATGCTTGCATGCCACGGTCCACGTGCAGAGGTGAGAGTTGACTCCCTTCTCCTACCACTTGTCATCTGCTAAACTCATTTTACACCTTTCTCTATCGCCTTTCTCCTAACATAATGTAGTTGTTTTCACTCACGTTGTTAGGCCATTGCTAATGACATGCATCGCGTATGCATCATGTTTGTATTACAGGATTGTAATATATGTGAGTTTTATGCCTTCTGGGTTATGTGTGTACTGCTTTCCTCACTAGCTTCCCCTTCCCCCTTTACAAGACAGGGTTCTGTGTTGTCCTAGATGTCCTGGAACTTGCTCTGTAGACCAGGCTGGCCTCGAACTCACAGAGATCCACCTGCCTCTGTCTCCCGAGTGCTGGGATAAAAGGGGTGTGTGCCACTAGCGCCTGGCTTGCTTTTTCACTTTTAAAAGACAGCTTTTCTGGGTCTGGTATTCTTGGCTACCAGTTTCCATGGATACCGTGAACACCTCACACCATCTCCTGAGCTGTGAGTATTCTGTGGCATGGGCTGCTCCAAGCAGAACCAGACGGCTTTATGTACACTTGCTTTAACACTGGGGAGTTTACTGAATATCCTCCTCTGACTTTCCCGTGCCTTCATAGCCCCCTCTAGGTCTGGGAAGTCTCTGGTTATTTGACCTTCTCACCTCCCTCTTTAACTAAAATGACTGAATGTTGACTCTTTAGTGCTGTACTGCATTTCTTGTTTCCCCAGTTCTCATATCTTTCTCCTCCAGTTGCCTGTCTTTCAGACTTTTTTTCTTTTTATTCAAAAACTGTGTTTTCACATTGAAGACCTTGTGGCTGCCCTTCCAAACGTCAGTTTGATTTCTCTGAGCCAGTGGACACTTCCACTGCATCACCACGAGGTGGCGCGCTGCGTGATTTCCCTGAGCCAGTGGACACTTCCACTGGATTACCACGAGGTGGCGCCCTGCGCGATTTCCCTGAGCCAGTGGACACTTCCACTGGATTACCACGAGGTGGCGCCCTGCGCGATTTCCCTGAGCCAGTGGACACTTCCACTGCTTCACCACTAGATGGCGCCCTGCGCCCACGTTTGCCTCAGGTTTCCGTGCTGGGGCATAGTGACTGACACCTGAAGTCTCAGCACTCTTAAGGTTGAAACAGTAGGATTGCCACCAGTTTGAGGCCATCTTGAGCTTTTCCCCCTGGTTCTTTCAGGCAAAGTACTGGCTATGGTTTAGCCTATATGTCTGGCAAGACTGACTTTTTCCTGGGGCTCTTAGCACTGCTTCTCTATCTCAGACTATTCTTAGGCTTGAATTCTCTACAGTGAGATGGCTATGAATCCTGTTCTGTTTGATGGTTGACCTCTGAGTGGCCCCCTCACCTTCGAAACTGAGTGCCAATATAATTGTTTAAAATCATGGGCTGGTATTAAAGGTGTGTGCTAGCATGACCTCCCTTGCTACTACTACTTTAGCACCAGCTTTAAAGTTTTATGATAGTTTCTTCTCAACTACAGTTTTCCTCTGGGGTTGGGTGATTTAGCGTCAGTGTGCTTTGAGTCCTTTTAGTTTTGGTGTGTCCGCTGCAGTCTTTGCTTTGTGGATTATCTTAAGACTTATGTTTAAAAGATGCAATATTGTAATAGTCACAACTCAACACTGAGTTCACAATGAGTGAAAATACTAGTTTCAAAAAATCTCCTAGAAGCTGGAGAGGTGGCTCAGAAGTTTTAAGAGTACTTACTGATTCTTTCAGAGGACCTGGGTTTGGTTACTAATAACCAACATGGCAGCTCACAGACCAAGGAACCAGATACACATACGGTGCGCGCACGCACGCACACACACACACACACACACACCCAGAGTAGGCAAAACATTCATATACATACATTAAACATTAAAAATCTGAAACCCCAGCCAGGCAGTGGTGGTGTGCACCATTAATCCCAGCACTCAGGGAGGCAGAGGCAGGTGGATCTCTTGCAAAGCGAATTCCAGGACAGCCAGAGCTACACAGAGAAACCCTGTCTCGAACACCAAACAAACAAAAACATTGAAAACCGTCTACATTTATGGAATCTCTTGTAGCCCAAGATGGCCTCAAACTGGCTAAAGATGACACTGAACTTAAGATCCTCCTTGCTTCCGGAGAGCTGAGATAGTAGAGATGTGCCAACATGCCTATCTTATGTAGTTCTAGGGTCTGAACCCAGGGCCTTGTACATGCCCAGCAAGACACTATCACCTGAGCAACACCCTCAGGCCTCTTTTGAAGTCTCATTTTATATCTTAATTTTTTGAGCTAGGATCTCTGTTTAGACCAGGCTGGCCTCAAATTCGCACAGATCCACCAGCCTCTGCCTCCCAAGCACTGGATTTAAAGGTGTGCACCATTGTGCCCAACCTTTGGGTTTTGTTATTTGTTTTCAAGACAGGCTCTTGCTTGTACATAGCTCCAGCTGTCCTGGAACTCTCTCTATGGACCAGAGTGATCTTGAACTCACAGAGATCCAGTTCATCAGCCTCTGCCTCCCAGGTGCTGAGATTAAAAGAATACGTCACCGTACCTGGCTTCAGTCTTTGTTTTTAATTATTAAGAATTGCATTTATTGCTGGGTGGTGGTGGTGGTGCACGCCTTTAATCCCAGAATCTGAGAGGCAGAGGCAGGCAGATTTCTGAGTTCTGAGTTCGAGGCCCACCTAGTCTCCAGAGAGAATTCCAGGACAGTCAGGGCTTCACAGGGAAGCCCTGTCCTGAAAAACAAAACAAAAAGTTACATTTGTGTATGTGGATGCTTGCATGCCACGGTCCACGTGCAGAGGTGAGAGTTGACTCCCTTCTCCTACCACTTGTCATCTGCTAAACTCATTTTACACCTTTCTCTATCGCCTTTCTCCTAACATAATGTAGTTGTTTTCACTCACGTTGTTAGGCCATTGCTAATGACATGCATCGCGTATGCATCATGTTTGTATTACAGGATTGTAATATATGTGAGTTTTATGCCTTCTGGGTTATGTGTGTACTGCTTTCCTCACTAGCTTCCCCTTCCCCCTTTACAAGACAGGGTTCTGTGTTGTCCTAGATGTCCTGGAACTTGCTCTGTAGACCAGGCTGGCCTCGAACTCACAGAGATCCACCTGCCTCTGTCTCCCGAGTGCTGGGATAAAAGGGGTGTGTGCCACTAGCGCCTGGCTTGCTTTTTCACTTTTAAAAGACAGCTTTTCTGGGTCTGGTATTCTTGGCTACCAGTTTCCATGGATACCGTGAACACCTCACACCATCTCCTGAGCTGTGAGTATTCTGTGGCATGGGCTGCTCCAAGCAGAACCAGACGGCTTTATGTACACTTGCTTTAACACTGGGGAGTTTACTGAATATCCTCCTCTGACTTTCCCGTGCCTTCATAGCCCCCTCTAGGTCTGGGAAGTCTCTGGTTATTTGACCTTCTCACCTCCCTCTTTAACTAAAATGACTGAATGTTGACTCTTTAGTGCTGTACTGCATTTCTTGTTTCCCCAGTTCTCATATCTTTCTCCTCCAGTTGCCTGTCTTTCAGACTTTTTTTCTTTTTATTCAAAAACTGTGTTTTCACATTGAAGACCTTGTGGCTGCCCTTCCAAACGTCAGTTTGATTTCTCTGAGCCAGTGGACACTTCCACTGCATCACCACGAGGTGGCGCGCTGCGTGATTTCCCTGAGCCAGTGGACACTTCCACTGGATTACCACGAGGTGGCGCCCTGCGCGATTTCCCTGAGCCAGTGGACACTTCCACTGGATTACCACGAGGTGGCGCCCTGCGCGATTTCCCTGAGCCAGTGGACACTTCCACGGCTTCACCACTAGATGGCGCCCTGCGCCCACGTTTGCCTCAGGTTTCCGTGCTGGGGCATAGTGACTGACACCTGAAGTCTCAGCACTCTTAAGGTTGAAACAGTAGGATTGCCACCAGTTTGAGGCCATCTTGAGCTTTTCCCCCTGGTTCTTTCAGGCAAAGTACTGGCTATGGTTTAGCCTATATGTCTGGCAAGACTGACTTTTTCCTGGGGCTCTTAGCACTGCTTCTCTATCTCAGACTATTCTTAGGCTTGAATTCTCTACAGTGAGATGGCTATGAATCCTGTTCTGTTTGATGGTTGACCTCTGAGTGGCCCCCTCACCTTCGAAACTGAGTGTTTGTGAGGAGAGATAGCTGGACCTTAGGAGCTCTTGGCTTGAAACTACCATTTTCTCTTTAGTGATAAGGGACAGAACAACAACTCTTCTGTCACCTCCAGCACCCTGAAGAGACAGACCCCCAAAATGTTTTGGGGACCTCAGCTCAGGAAAACCCATGATTTGTGGCTTCAGAAAAGAATTCCAGAGCTAGGTAATAAGAAGCAGAATTGGAGTCTTATTAAAACATTAAGAGGAGGTAGGTCATGGTGGTGCACACCTTAAATCTAGCCCTTGAGAGGCAGCGGTAGGTGAATCCCTGTTGGGTTCGAGACCAGCCTGGTCTACAAAATGGGTTCCAGGACAGCCAAAGATACAGAGGAACTCTGTATTAAAAAAAAAAAAAAATACACGAGCAGTAATATTGAGGAGTATAGATAGAAGTTTCTTTCTTACCCAGTCCTGCAGCTGTTCAGTCCCAAAGCACACAGCTTATATTATAAATTGTTTGGCCTATTATCTCGGACGTTTTATTAATTAGCTCTTTTTTTTTTTTTTTTTTTTTTTGGTTTTTCGAGACAGGGTTTCTCTGTGGCTTTGGAGCCTGTCCTGGAACTAGCTCTGTAGACCAGGCTGGTCTCGAAATCACAGAGATCCGCCTGCCTCTGCCTCCAGAGTGCTGGGATTAAAGGCGTGCACCACCACCGCCCGGCTATTAACTAGCTCTTACAACTTAAGTTAACCCATAATTCTTGTCTATGTTTATCCACACGACTTGTCACCTTTTATCAGTGAGGCATTCTCATCTTGCTTCCTCTGTGTCTGACTGGTGACTGACTCTTCCCAGAATTCTGTCTGGTTTGCCCCGTTTCCTGCCTGGCTACTGGCCAATCAATGTTTTATTAAACCAATATGAGTGACAAATCTTTTTTTTTTTTTTTTTTTTTTTTGGTTTTTCGAGACAGGGTTTCTCTGTGGCTTTGGAGCCTGTCCTGGAACTAGCTCTTGTAGACCAGGCTGGTCTCGAACTCACAGAGATCCGCCTGCCTCTGCCTCCTGAGTGCTAGGATTAAAGGCGTGCGCCACCACCGCCCGGCTTGAGTGACAAATCTTTACAGCATACAAATGCATTATCCCACAGCAAGTAGAAGGCTGGAGAGATGGCTCAGTGTTTAACAGGTCCTGAGTTAATTCCCAGGACCCATATAGTGGCTCACAACTCTCTAGAATTATACTTTCATGAATTCCAGTGCCCCTTCTAGTGTACAGATGTACATGCAGACAAAAGCACCCATATACATAAATAAATAAATCTCTAAAAAATATTAATAGTGGATCTGAAAAGATGGTTCAGTGGTTAAAAGTGCTGGTTGCTCTTCAGAGGACCCAGGTTTGATTCCCAGTACCCACTTGGTGGCTCACAACCATCGGTAACTCCAGGTCCAAGTGATCTGACACCCTCTTTGTCCTCCATGGACACCAAACATGCTCACTGGTACATATACATACGTGCAGGCAAAACACTACACATATAAAATATAAAAACAAGGCAGGGATTGGGCAGATATCCACAAGGGCCTGAGTTTGGATCCCCAACACCCATCCAAAAAGTCAGATGGGGAGTAGGTGGAATGGCTCTTGCCAGCAAACCTGATGACTGAGTTCATTGCCAAGGAACCACATTGGGTGTAAGAAGGGAACTGTTAAATAGTTTGTGACCCCTGGGAAAAGACCAGACTCAATCCAACTATAATTTTAAAATCTATTGATAAGCTGGAAATAGGATGAACAATCTGAGCCAAATTTTAGACTGCCATCAAGGAGGAAGAATATAGGAAAGGGTTTTTGTTTGGTTGTTTTTGAGACTTTAGACCTGACTGTCCTGGAACTCCCTATGTAGACCAGACTGGCTTCAAAGTCAGAGATTCAACTGCCTCTGCCTCCCAAATGCTGGGATTAAAAGTGAGCCACCACCGTCTGGCCAATATAGTTGTTTAAAATCATTCTAATGCCATAAGGGAAAAGCAGAATTAGTTCTTCTACATCCTGCTCTCATTTCCTCTTTCTGTTCTCAACCAGCAGTGACAAAAGCTCTGCCTAGAGACTCGCTGGAAGGAGATGATTTTGAGAAGGAATTCGCATTTCTGAACAGCCTCCTGAGCCCCACTTCGAGTGCTAGTGAGCTGACCCAGGAATGCCAGACAGCCTGCGGGAGCCCCAGTGCTGGCCTCAGAGCCCAGGAGCCTCCGGTGGGATCCTCCCAGTTCCTCCCTTCACAGCTCTTGGACCTCGGCCTTCACGCGGAAGGAGCTTCCAAAAGTAAGTGTTGACGAGACATTTGGACGCATGCTTTGTGTTTGCTAAGCAAAATTATTGTGGTTATTGATAATAGAATCAAGGGAAATTGATTTTAACTTCACCACTACTAGATAAAATCTGCAGGTATGCCAGTCAACAGGAAAAAATATCCAAATCCAAATCATACTGCAGCGGTCAACAAGTCTTAAACAAGGGCTGTGTCCTTGCTGCCTCCACCAAACCCATGTGTTCCCCATTGACTGCGCCATCTATTAAACCACTCCTGGGTCAGATGATTCCACCACCACCCCTAGAAAAATTTGGTATATTTTTTTCCTACAAGATTCAGAATGTGGGACAGGGAGGGAGGGAGGGAGGGAGAGAGAGAGAGAGAGAGAGAGAGAGAGAGAGAGAGAGAGAGAGAGAGAGAGAGAGAGAGAGAGAGAGAGAGAGAGAGAGAGAGAAAAGGGCAGCCAGAGTGGAGGACACTGGAGTTGGAGTAGGTGGGGATATGGGCAGAGGGCTGTCTAGAGACGGGGTCACCAGCAATCTCACTGCCCTGTGTCCATGGCCACACGTTGGGAGTCTGGGAGTCGTCTGCCCCTGGACCTGTGCTGTGGTTGTCACACTGAGCTCAGTCTGGCTCCAGTCCACTCAGAACCTCACGTGGTTGCCTGTGTTGCTGCAAGAGTCCAACCTCAACCCCTCAGCTCCCCCTCCGCACTTCTGGTGTCAGCGCCGCCTGTAGGATAAATGTGTCTGCATCTTCTCTCTCATCTCCGACTCATTGCAAAATACCATTTTCCACCACCAAGTACTTCCAGATCCCTGGAAGCTGCTTTCTTCTGCTCCTCTTCTCCTTTCTCCTTTTTTGGATTTTTGAGACAAGGTTTCTCTGTGTAGCTCTGGCTGTCTTGGAACTCACTCTGTAGACCAGGCTGGGCTGTAACTCACAGAGAGTGCTGGGATTAAAAGGGTAAGCCGCCACAGGCCACTATTGTTCCTTCAGCGCCCGTTTGGTCTTCATGAGTCTGAGCTGTGGACTTCTAATCCAATCCTTGAACTTTCTAACGCACACGGCAGTGGTGTTCACATCTTCCGGGACTGAAGTGACTTGGTTCCTGTTTTCATAGCTGTGTAGTTTCTGTTATATCCTTGTATCTCATCCCCCAGATACTGTGGTCCATGACATCCAGCAGCAATGTGCTGTGCTTTATAGTAAAACGCTTCTGTTCACACTGTATCTAAAGGCAAACCACAGGCATATGCGAAGTGATTAAGTAATCATTACTAGTCCATCATGCCTAGCATAATAAACCAGCAATCCTTAATATCAAATACGGAAAGGAAGGAAAAACGGTAAACCAACAAATCAGAAAAAGTGTAGAAACTGCAAACCTCTCTCAATATCCTTAGCTATAAACACATTCACTCTCCATTAAGCTACACACTAAGGAGAGGGCTTGGCCAATCAAGAGCTTCTCTGGCACAGACAGGAGGATCTCGCTGTTGACACTTGTTTCTCTGTCTGTCCTCCCCCCAAAGGCTGGGGCTCCCAAGAGGGATCAGAACACCCAGATACCCTGCCAGTGCCTTCACAGCGTCCAAAGAAATTAAAATGTAAGTCATTTCTTTCCATTGCATTCATTAATAGTAAAATTCAGGAGAATTTTAAAAAGGGACCACATTGCCTCATAGTGTGAAGAAAAGAGCCAAGCATCATCCGTGATAGGCATGTGCTCCATCACTGAGCCACCCCAGAACATGCCTTGGATAGGAATGACCCAGGCACCTCAGATAAAACCTCAAATCTGTGGGATTAGAGGTGTGTACGGACATGGGCTGCCATCCTGCTTTCCCATCCGTTGATCTCTTTGCGTCAGATGCTCCTTGTCACTGGAAGGACAGGCTTTGGGTTTTGGTGACAGAGTACATCATTTGGCCTGATGACCTCAGAGGTCATTCACCCTGCAGCAAGTACCCCGGCGTTAGCTGCGTAAAGATAGGTGGTATCCTCCTGAACACACGATTGGTCCACGCTGCTCTAAACTGACTTGTCTCTTCCCATGCATAATTATCCATTTGTAGTTTATAATCATTACTACACCTAATCATTTTGTGCTCAAATTGCTCAAGTGTTGGGCAGACTTCCAAATTCTTATAACAATACTTTAAAATTTTTCAACAAATTTAGCATTATAGAAAAACGAAAAGATAAAGTGTCCCTATGTGGTCTTTGGTTTCTCAGAACATTGTCACACTTGCAACCATAATTCCTGCAAACCACACCTTGCTCTGTATTTTGTGTGCTCTGAATTGATTTTTTATTTCATGTTTTGTTTTGGTTTTTGAAAACAGGGTTTCTCTGTAGCTTTAGAGCCTGTCCTGAAACTCACTCTGTAGTCCAGGCTGGCATTGAACTCACAGAGATCCACCTGCCTCTGCCTCCCAAGTTCTGGGATTAAAGGCGTGTGCCACCACTGCCCAGCTCTGAACTGAAATAATTTAAATGGCAGACAGGGACCTCACTGTGTAGCCAGGCTGGCCTTGAACTCTTGATTTTCCAGCCTCAACCTCCTGAGAACTAGGATTATAGGTGAAGGCCTATGATCTCAATCATTAGTAATTTTACATAATGTTTATTATTATAGTTGTTGAATCATAATTTTTTTTCTCCCCACTTCCTTCTTCCTGGTCCTCCTCCCTCCTTCTCTGTAGTGCTGGGTGTAGAACCTAGAGCCTTACATGCTAGACAACCTGCTCACTGCATCCTCAGCCTGGACCGTGATCTTTTTCCTCTCTGTACACTAGCATTCTACTGTATTGTGGCTCATGGTTTAAGAGCTTTAGTCTGTGGTCAGTTGGTCACTGCTTCTGCACGTGTGGCAACATAGTATATCATGGCCAGGACTTGGTGAAGGAGGCCTGTTTACCTCACAGAAGCCAAGAACCAAAAAGGGAGCAAAGGTTCAAGTCCCAGTGGCCTGCGGTTATGTAGCTATAGGTTCTGTGTGGTGCTGGCCTGACATGCTAGGAGCTATAACCTGTTCCTCAGCCTGCTCCTCAAGGGTCCACCACCTCCCAGTGTAGATGGCAGAGGACAAACAGTGCATGTGGACTTGTGGCAGACAGTCATGGCTCACCAAACACAGAAAGTGAAGACACTACCGGGCATAGTGGCACAGGCTTTAATCCAGCCCTCGGGCTGTGGAGGCACATGGATCTTTATGATTTCAAGACCAGCCTAGGCCATATAGTGAGTCTCAGTCTCAAACAAAGAAACAAAAACAAGCAGAGGTCGTGAGAAAGACACTGTTTACCTGTACATCGGAGGCTGCTTGGCTTTGTTGGGAAAGGAAGAGCAGGGAAAAGGTGGTGCCAGCTCTGGGTAAAAATATTGGAAAATCTGTAACTTAGAAATTAACACAGCCGGGAGGTTGTGGCGCATGCCTATAATGCCAGAATTTGGGAGGCAGGTGGATCTTCGTGAGTTTGAGGCCAGCCTGGTCTACAGAGCGAGATCCAGGACAGGCTCCAAAGCTACAGAGAAACCCTGTCTCAAAAAAAATAAATAAATAAATTTAACTCATACTAAGCAGTAATGGCACACACCTTTAATCCCAACACTTGGGAGGCAGAGGCAGGCGGATCCAGCCTGGTCTACAGAGCAAGTTTCAGGACCGCCAGGACTACCCAGAGAAACCCTGTCTCAAACAAACAGGAAAAAAAAATTAACTCATTAAGTGTGTCACTTCATTAATCATTAAATGCAAGCTGAAACTGAAATCCAGGACCCAGAGACAGCTGAGTAGTGTTCATCCATCACGTGCAGCTGTGGACTCAGTCTAACATGTAATTGAAACAATGTAAACAATGTATACCCGGACACATACTTCTAATCCCCAGATGCCAGTCCTCAAAGATTGTAACAGGATGAGCCAGGCCAGCCTGGGCTGCGTAGCAAGACTGGGTTACAGGAACAAAAATAGCAACAAGACAGCCCCAACAAAACACATTTTAAAAATTAAGAATGCAATACTGTGGCTACAATGAGAAAAAAATCCTCATATTCACAAGGATGGGCCAGAATGAAGAGAAGGGAGACTCAATTGAGAACCTCCTCCCTAAGACCAGGCAGTAGGCAAGCCTATAGGGCATTTTCTTAAATAGTAATTGATGGGGTGGTTCCATCTCTGGACTGATGGTCCTGGGTTCTATAAGAAAGCAGATGGAGCAGGCCATAGAAACAAGCCAGTAAGCAGCCTCTGCATCAGCTCTGCCTCCAGGTTCCTGCCCTGTTTGGGCCTCTGTCATAACTTCTTTCAGTGACAGACGAGGCATGGAAGTCAATAAACTCTTTCCTCCCCACGTTGCTTTTGGTCATGGTGTTTCATTAACAGCAACAGTACCCCCAAAACAAGTGACTAGCAGCCTTTTGAAATGACCTACTGCAGGGCAGTGGTGGTGCATACCTTTAATCCCAGCACTCGGGAAATAGAGGCAGATGGATCTTTGTGAGTTCAAGGCCAGCCGAGTCTATAGAGATAGTTCCAGGATAGCCAAGTCTACACAGAGAAACCCTATCTCAAAAAACCAAAACCCAAACCGTCTTAGTTAGGGTTTCCATTGCTGTGAAGAGACACCATGACAACTCATAAAAAAAAATTAATGGGGGGAGCTTACAGTTTCAGAGTTCAGTCCATTATCATCATGGCAGGGAGTGTTGTGGCGTGCAGGCTGACGTGCTAGAGGAATAGCTGAGAGGCCTACATCTTGCAGGTAACAGGAAGTTGACTGACACACTGGACAGTATCCTGAGCATAGCAAACCTCAAAACCCACCCCCTCAGTGACACTTCCTCCAACAAAGTCACACCTCCCAATAGTATCATCCCTCTGAGATTATGGGGCTAATTCCATTCAAACTACCACATTTCACTCCCCTAGCCCCCCATAAGCTTGTAACAATATCATAATGCAAAATGCATTTAGTCCAACTTCAGAAGTCCCCATAGCCAATCACAGTTCCAAACTTGTTTCAAAGTCCACAGTCTCTTCTGAGACTCATGTGATCTCTTAACTGTAATTCCCTGTAAGATCAAAATCAAAAAGCAGATCACACAGTTCCAATATATAATGGTACAGAATAGGGAGCTGGAGAGATGGCTCAGAGGTTAAGAGCACTGACTATTCTTCCAGAGGTCCTGAGTTCAATTCCTAGCAACCATATGGTGGCTCACAACCATCTGTAATGGGGTCTGGTGCCCTCTTCTGGCCTGCAGACATACATGGAAGGAATGCTGTATACATAATATTTAAAAAAAAATAATGGCACAGAATATAAATTACTATTCCAAAATGTAGGGAAGGGAGCATAGTAAGGAAATACTGGACCAAAGCAAGACCAAAAACCAGCTGGGCAGACTCCATGTCTGATGTCAAAGCACTCTTCAGATCTCCAACTCTGTGCAGCTCTGTTGACTTCAACACACTTCTCCTGGACTGGCTCCATCCATTAGCCACTTTCCTCAGCAGGTACCCGTGGCTCTGGCATCTCCTTCACAGCTTCACACAATGGCCTCTCTGTTAGACCTCTACTCAGGCACACTCCTGACACATGCCTGGTCTCAGCAACTTTATTCCGTAACTCCTTCCTTCTGTCCTTGACTCTAAAGCCAGGACAATGTGGCCACTTCTAGTTTCAGAGGTTCAGTCCGTTATCACTGACCAGGAGCATGGTGGCATGCGGGCTGACATGGTGTTGGAGGAAGTAGCTCAGTCCTATATCTTGCAATCAACCGAGACACTAGGTGGTATCCTGAGCATAGGAAACCTTAAAGCCCAGCCACAGTGACACACATCCTCCAACAAGGCCATACGCACTTCAACCAAGCATCCTCCTAATAGTGCTACTTCCAATGAGATTATGGGGGCGAATTACATTCAAACTACCACACGCAAGAAAACCACTTGGATCTGAGACAATGTTCTTATCCAAATGTGTTAACTTTTTTGGGTGTGGGGGTTAAGACAGGGTTTCTCTGTGGTTTGGAGCCTGTCCTGGAACTCACTCTGTAGACCAGGTTGGCCTCAAACTCAGAGATCTACCTACTTCTGCCTCCTGAGTGCTAGGATTAAAGGCATCTGCTACCACCACCCAGCCTGTTTTTTCACCTTTTTAAAGTTACCTTTAGAGAGGGAAAAACATGTGTGTTTCTCTCCTTCTATGTGCACCCTGGGGATCAAACTTGGCACGTAGCTGCTGAGCCATCTCCCCAGCCCTTGCAAGCAAATGTTTTGACAAGATTGGGCATGATGGAACATACCTGTAATCTAGATGATCACAAACCTCCAGCCAGCCTGAGCTACACAGCAAGAGCCTGCCTCAAAAGAGAAATAAAAATTAGAGAATTTTTCCCTTTATGTCTAACATTTTTCAAGTATAACATGCATTATTTATTTCTTTATTTGAGACGAGGTTTATCTGTATAGCCCTGGCTGTCCTGGAACCGGCCGTGTAGATAAAGCTGGCCTTGAACTCAGATCTACCTGCCTCTGCCTCCTGGGATTAAAGACCTGCGCCATCACCGCAAGGCTGACTATTTTATGTGCATTGGTGTTTTGCCTGCATGTATGGCTGTATGAGAAAGTCAGATTACCTGGAACAGGAATTACAGACAGCTGTGAGCTGCCATGTGGGTCCTTGGAATTGAACCTGGTTCCTCTGGTAGAGCATCCAGTGCTTTTAACCACTGAGCCATCTCTCCAGCCCAATAAAGAGGTTTTTAGCAGAGTTCAAGTTTTCTCGGGAGGAAGTTACTGTAACTTTCAACCTTACCTGAGAGCCTTCTATAAATCACCTGAGACTGCTTCTCACATGATCCTTGTCACCATCCCCAAGACACTAAGCAGGCTCAGCAAAGCACACGTTTCCTGTGTTTGCATTTTCAATTTGTCTTTAAGGGAATACAGTGAATCAATGTCAGCCAACCTTATTATTAAGGAGCATCTGCGTCAAAAATCACTAAAGCAGTACAAAAATATTATTGCCAAAAGCTGAACCTCTTCATTGTCTTTCTTTTTTACTAGCCCCCAACAATGGTAACCAAGACATGTCAGCCTGGTTCAATCTATTTGCAGACTTGGATCCGCTCTCCAACCCAGACGCCATCGGACACTCAGACGATGAACTTCTCAACGCCTGACTGGGGCCCCAGGTTCAGGGGTCTCAAGGCAGCAACTGTGCAGCAACTGACCTTTGTGGAGAGGAGTCTCACTGCCACCACACACAGACTCATGTGTTCAGGACAGAGGGTCTGGTGTCTGAGAAGCCTGTGTATTTATTATGCTGGATGTGAAAGCTGTTGATCGTATGTGGAAATTTTTAGAAACTCCCGAGTTTGCAATACTGAGAAACCAAACTTATGTCTGAATCTCAGGAGCATGGCGTTTTTCTTTGGGAAGTGTTTTACATTCAAGTCAGTTTGCTGTGAGTGGGTTAAGAACAGGATATAAAGCGGCGGTCATTTGGGGTTAGTTTTTTGATACTGGAGGTGTTTTCTGTTTGGGGGAATAGCAACAGAACAGAAAGCTTTTCCCCTGATTATTACAACGTAGAACAAGAGAATTCAGTCCGCTTTACTGAAATTAGAGAAACTTGTGCTTGCTTTTCTGTATTTGGAAGCTAAATGCAATGTTCCGTTTCGCTCACACACGATCATGGAGACACCTCGTTCCGTCATGAAATAGCAGGATGGAAATGGAGCGAAGACAGACCCGACCGGCTGTTTCAGACTGCTGCAGTGATTTCCCGAAACCTCCAGGAACTTCCACATGACCAAGAGGGACAGTTCCTAACACCTCATCTTGATATGTATTTGTGTTATCTTGTTTCTCCACACGGTTTAATCCAGAGGGCTTTCTGACAGACATGGAAACATCCACAGAAAGTGAGGAGTGGCCTGTGTTCTTCCTTTCTGACTCCTGAGGTGATATTTGATTACTAAACAGAAGCTCCTGGCAAAGAGTTTAGGATCTAGGTTCTGGAGGGCAGGCTAGTTAGTGGCAGCTGGCCAAGCAGGTGAAAGCATCGCTCATGCTCCCTGCCCTTTCCTGCTCACCTTTAATTTGGAGGTAGTTTTCCCTCGACCTCAAGGAACAAAATCCTACATCTTGGGTCTGTGCTGTTTTTCTTTGCAAAGGTATTCTTCCCGATGCGTTACTTCACAGTATCTATCTTCCTCACAGGCATCTGAAGCAGCCATTGAGCTGGTGTGAAAAAGCACACCTCAGTGCGTAGAAGATCAATGCCCTCTCTACACAAAGCCTACACCCTCAACTATGAAAATAGAGGGCCAATACCTTCCATTTTCCCAGATCAAAGTCACCACAAATCGATACACATACAATTATCACTGCTCGGTTTTAGGTCACCCTTTAGTACAGTGTATGGCTTATTTCCTGCTTGATCGGGAAATAACACAATACATAACTTTGAAATAACTTAAGTTGTGTTATAACTTCAGCTCAAACAATTCCATTTGATAGCTTATTAAATGAAAGTTATTCTATTTTCTCATGACTAAGTAATTTGAGGCTCAATCATTAACAATCTTGTGGTTGAAAAAGAAATTTTTGCAGGGCTGGAGAGATGGGTTAGCAGTTAAGAGCACTGGCTGCTCTTCCAGAGGACCTGAGTTCAATTCCCACCAGCTCACAACTATCTGTAATTCCAGGTCCAGGGGACTGGACACCCATGGCAAAATACCAATGCACATGAGATAAAAATAAATTATTAAAAAAGAAAAAGACATTTTGCTGTATTGAGCCAACATAAGAAAAGGGAAGGGCTGGAGAGATGGCTCAGTAGTTAAGAGCTCTGGCTGCTCTTCCAGAGGACCCACGTTCAGTTCCCAGCAACCACATGGTGGTTCACAACCATCTGTAATGGGATTTCATTCCCTCTTCTGGCCTGCAGGTATATATGCAGACAAAGCATACATAAAAAGGAAGTTTAAAAAAACAAAACAAAAAAAAAAGGAATGCAGCTGCCAGGGATGGCGCAAATTACCCTGACCAGAGGAAACCTGGGAGCGTCGTTGTCAGAGTGGGCGTCTTATTGAATGGAAGAAATGTCCTACTTTATTGCTGACAAGACGTCATAGGAAGTTAGAAAAGCCCAGTGGAGCCACATTTGCCAAGTCATAAAATCAGATTGGTGTAATTTGTATTTCTGAGATTTTTAGTTGTAGAGTATAGCTCTCAGATCACTAGAGACAAACTGCATTTCAACAGAACAGACTTCAGCATTCGCACTTCAAGAGGAAATATATTTCTTCTCACTCTGGATATTTATTTCATACCCTCCCCCATTTTGTTTTTTTGAGACAGGGTTTCTCTGGGTAACACTCCTGGCTGTCCTGAACTCAGTCTGTAGACCAGGCTGGTCTCTAACTCACAGAGATCCCTCTGCCTCCTGAGCGCTGGGATTAAAGGTGTGCACCACCCTACCCAGCCATATTCCCTATTTTATAGATCTAGAAATATACAAGGCTTACAGTATTCGGACAAAGTTAGTTTAAACGTGCTCTTTTTGAGCTGCTTTTAATAAAGATTACAGATGGCATAAAGCAACGTGCTCTCTAAAGTGTTCAATCCAAGTTCACATTATTTTCGTATTTAAAAATCTGAGATTTACTTCTGGACCTCCCTCTGTCAAAGAGCACGAGATGCTGCTGCAGACGCTCCAAGGACAAGCTGGCTCATGGGTGAAGTGATGGTTGTTCATTGTCACCCAGCATTTGGATGTGGAGTCGGCAAATCCTGAGGACTCACTGGCTAGCCAGTCCAGTGAGCTCCAGGCTCAGAGAGAGACACCATCTTAAAAATTAAGGTAGAGGTGTTAGAGATGGTGCAATGTTAAGTTCTGTTTCATTTTGGCTCATAACATTCACGTCAGATGACTCACGACAGCCTCTAATTATAGCTTCTGACACCCTCTTCCAGAATCCATGAACATCTGCACACATACACTATTTGAAATAAAGATGGAGAACCACACAGGTAGACACACCATGCTGACCTTTGGCCTCAACCTTCTGCCATATGTCTGTCTCTCACACACAAATCCTTAAAATAAAAATAAAAGAATAACCGGGTGTGGAGGCAGAGGTGGGAGGGGGATCTCTGAGTTCGAAGCCAACCCCATCGACAAAGTAAGTTCCAGAACAGCCAGGGCTACACAGATAAACCCTGTCTTAAAAAACAAAACAAAACAAACAAACAAAAAAAACAAACAAACACAGAAGAGCTCAATCCAAGGTACAAGAATGATTTGTTTTCCATAATGAATTCAATCAAATATCAAAATCTGAAATAGAACTAGAAATAATAACCTATGAAATGCCATGACATTTAGCCTGATTTGTTGAAGACAACAGAAAGGTACACAAAATTCCCAAACACAAGCTGGGCAGTGGTGGTGCCACCTTCAATCCCTGCACTTGGGAGGCAGAGGCGGGTGGATCTCTATGAATTCAAGACCAACCTGCTCTACATAGTGAGTGAGTTCCAGGACAGCCAGGGACACACAGACAAATCCTGTATCAAACAACACCAACAAAACCTCCCAAAACAAAAAAATGAAAATCAAAACAAGTAAAAGACCAAGTAATTCAAATATATATATATAAATAAAACTTTTTTCGATAAAAAAACAACAAAAAGGATAAAGTGGCAGGGCTATACTTTGAGCAATGAAATAGACTTGACTCTTGGGATAAAGAAACTACGAGGAAAATTAAACTAAAAATATTAGTCCAATCGTACTAGAAATAATGCATTAAGACATATCACAGACAGGAGTTTAAATGTGCCATGCCCAGGCTGAGGAAAAAATGATGGTTAAAGTGGATTATACCTCTCCGTGGCCTCTGCACCATCCCGAAGGCTACAGAGTGCGGAGAACTCCATGCACCATGGGTGGGGTCTCTGAGCCATCAGTCAGCACATACTCTGCCACTCACTCACTGGCCAAAGAGTAAACACAAAGTCAAAATGGGGCTGGAGAGATGGTTCAGAGGTTCAATTCCTAGCAACCACATGGTGGCTCACAACCATCTATAGTGAGATCTGGTGCCCTCTTCTGGCCTGCAGGCAGAATGTTGTATACAAAATCTTTTTTTTTTTTAAATTCAAAGTAAAAGACCTGCTTGATGCCATTAGTCAGGCTTTTGAAGTGTTTATTACAATTGGGTTTCTGTATAGCCCTGGCTGTCCTTGAACTCACAAGAGATCCACCTGCCTGTCTCCTGGGTGCTGGGGAACAGCTCATTGTTGAATACTTGTCTAGAGCACTCGGGCTGCATCCTCTCCACAGCACGGTGTCAGCAAGCAGCATTATCTCAACAAGATTACACACAACAGAAGCTAATTTCAGATTCTCTAAAAGGAAAGTTCCCTAGATTAGAAACATTTTTCACTTCTGCAGATGTAGCAAAATCAGAAACCAGAGCAAATGTGTTACCAACTTCTTAGGTCACGACCTGGTATCTCCCCAGCGTCCTTCCTTCGGTGCACTGAATTGGCAGAGCCCACAAAGACAAGGCTGTGACCGGCAACCGCAGCCAGATGATTTAGTGCTGCTGGTACAGGTGAGTGCCACACAGCTGCACGTTCTAGAGAAAATCCTGGAGACTGATATTTCCCAGACATGACCTGGGTTGGCTACTTAATTCCAATTTTGATATCTGCGCATCAGTCCCTTGCTTCTTGGGGAGACCACAAAGAGTGAAGTAACAGTGTCTGACAACAGGTCTGGGCTGCGTCTTTTGACTAGATTATACCGTGGGCACTACAGTAAATTTGAGATCATTTCCATCACCGACCCCTCATCCTTCTTATGATTAAGCTTACCTGACAAAAAAGGGAAGATGTTCTCTTCCAGTTCTCTTGTCTCTTAATAACCTACTCAAGGGACAGCAGCTCCTTAAGTTCAGAACGGTGACTTCAGGCTCCAAGTCCCATGGCCACTAAGCAGCAGAGGCAGCGCTAACCCCCCAGACCACCTGAGGCCCTTCGAGCAAGGCTGCCCCAGGCAGGTGGAGACAAACACTCGTTTTTTACTCATCAGAACATTCATGACAAATCTTTGTTTTTCAAGATGGTTTCTCTGTAGTTTTGAAGCCTGGCCTGGAATTCACTCTGTAGACTAGGCTAACCTCGAACTCAAAGACATCCACTCTGCCTCCCGAGTGCTGGGATTTAAGACGTGTGCCACCACCACCTGGCTACGACAAATCTTTTTACTATGTGTTTTCTTTTCTTTAAAATGTATTATGTATGCCGGGCGGTGGTGGCGCACGCCTTTAATCCCAGCACTCGGGAGGCAGAGGCAGGCGGATCTCTGTGAGTTCGAGGCCAGCCTGGTCTACAAGAGCTAGTTCCAGGACAGGAACCAAAAAGCTACAGAGAAACCCTGTCTCGAAAATTAAAAAAAAAAAAAAAAAAAAAAAAAGATGTATTATGTATACAGCGTTTTGTCTATGTGTTTGCCTGCAGGCCTGATGAGGACACCAGATCTCATCATAGATGACTGTGAGCCACCATGTGGTGCTAGTAATTGAACTCAGGACCTCAGAACAGTCAGTGCTCTCAACCACTGAGCCATCTCTCCAATCCTATGTGTTTCAAAAGGACTAAAATCAAACCAACCGTGGTTTGAATGAAAATGCTTAATCACCAGGCAGTAGCACAGTCTGGGAAGGATGGGGGGGGGGGAGTGTGACCTTGTCAGAGATGTGTCACTGTGGTTTAAGGTATCAAAAACCCATATGCCAGGCCGGCATCTGCCTGCAGCCAGCAGATCAGGACGTGAAGCGCTCAGCTACTATGCTCCAGTGCCAGATCCGTCTGTTCCTCTCCAGCATTCTAAGCCCCCATTAAATGCTTTCAGTTATCATTAGCAACCCCCAGGACACACACAGAAGTTGCATCTAATGCAGTAATTTTTGCTGTTTTTATTGTACTCTTCAGTAGGAAACAGTTCTGCACTATACCCTGTTGTGTATCTCTAACAGTTTTATGAGGTGGTACATAGCTCCCCTAGCACCCACACAGCCAGAGCTCAACTGTCTACACTGGAGAAAACTTTTCTATTCTGCTAGGCTGAATTACTTAATTCAAGTCTAGACCATTGTTTAAAAACACTGAACCAATGAGATACAAAGGCTATTCATTGACCCAATAGTATTACACCACATTAGAAAATTAAACGATATTTTAACATGGGCGTAGCAGCACACATCTGTATCCCAGACATACAGGAAGCTAAGGCAGGAGGATCATGAGTTTGAGGTTAGCCTAATCTGCATAATGAGTCTGAGGCTAGCTTGGGCAATTTAGGAATAAGTACTGTCTCAAAGAAGCAGGGGTGGGGGTGGGGTGAGTTACAGTTAAGAGGTAGTATATGTGGAAGTGTGTGTGGTATACACAACATACACACACACATTTATTTTGTACTTACCTTTTTGTTGTGCTTCAAGACAGGGTTTCTCTGTGTAGCCCTGGCTGTCCTGAACTCCATCTGTTGACCAGGCTGGCCTCAAACTCAAGGGATCCACCTGCCTCTGCCTCCCAAGTGCTGGAATTTAGTAAGAGGTCCTTAATAGGTTTACAAGGTTTTAGCATGGTTGGAAGCTGCACGATGTGGAGCTGGGAACCCAACCCAGGCCCTCTGGAAGAGCAGCTAGTGCTCCTAAAAACCGAGGCTTCTCTTTTGAAACAATCTCACAACACAGCAGAGGCTGGCCTTGAACTTGTAAGCCTCCTATCTCAGCATTCCTGGCTCAGAAATATGTACTTTACCAATTTTAACAAATCTTTCACTTATAAACACACCTCCTCCTTCACTGGTCAAACCTGGCCAGCTCTACTCCGTAGACAGACTCAACACTGCTGAGATCAAACAATCTTGCAGTAATTAAAAGAAAAAGTCTTCTCCACGTACTACAGACTGATTTCCCCAGCTAAATGTGCTGCAGCAAACATGGAGTTAGTGAGTTGCTTGTGACTGAATCCATGTCTGCTTTGTACTTACCACGAAGATAGGTTACATTCATTTCCAGAGCAGGGAGGAGCAGCCAACCTGTGGACGAGAACATACTACACAAATGCTCCATCAGGCTAGAAATGCTAAAAACATGTGATACTGTTTGCTTTAACAAATAAAACTTGCCTGTAGATCAGAGTGCAGAGCTAAGCCATAAGGGAGTGGTGGCACACACCTTTAATCCCAAGACACAGGAGGCAGAGGAATCTGTCTAAAACAGAAATAGCTCACAGAAAAATGATCCCAGCACTAGGGAGGTGGGGACAGGAGCGATATGGCTGGGTGGAGAGAAATATAAGGCAGGAGGAGACAGGAGTTCAGTCCAGTCAGAGGACAGGATCACCCCTTTTGGTCTGAGGGAGTAAAAGGTCTCTCTAGTGGCTGGCCACTCTGCTTCTCTGATCTCTCAGCTTTCACCCCCTGATATCTGACTCTGGGTTCTTATTAAGAACTATTAGAATATGTGTTACAAAAAAAATAAATAAATGAAATGTGAATTTGTGGCAATATTCATAAAAACACACGGGAACTCAAGAACAACAGACTTTATTTGGACATAGGAGTTCTATCCCCTGTGAGGCAGCAGGAAGCGCTCAGCTGCAGGGACACAGTCCACAACGATACTTATTATAGCTGGAAATGCTGTTTTCGGGGGAGAATTTGTTATAACTTTAAAAAATTGCATTAAAAAAGATTTACATCAACAGAGACAAAGATGCAGAGTTTAAAAAACATAAATTATATATCTCCAACAGGACTGTATAAACAAAATACTGTTCAGAGCCACTCTGCGGGTCGCGAATGAAGGCAGAGTTACCCAGAAACCTTAAAGTGCAGTTACGTATCTTGGCTTTTTTTTGCAAATTCAGCACTTCCATTGGTCCAGTTTTGACACGCCCCAAATCCAACATTAAGGAATGAATCTCAACTTTACAAATTTAGTAATGACAATTTGAATTTAGTTTCCTTGAAGGAAAACCTTAGTGCCTCAGTTCTAATCCCAGAGACAGCTATACATTCTGCCATTTTCTTTTAGAACAACTTTTAGGAAAAGCCAACTGTTTCTTTAATCAAAACATAAACAATAAAAAATAAAGTCAAGCAGCCTTTCCCTGTTGCCAGATTCACCCCAGTGAGCAACAGCATCTTCTCAGAGGCAGGTCTGGCTATGGTCCTAGGGTCTAAGAAACACCGTAAACAAAAGGAAGAATCTGGCCTAGAAAGAATTTTGACATTCACATCATATTTAACCCAAGAAAGAAAAACTATTATTATAATAAACACGATTGCCCATAAAGCAATGGTAAGTAACAGACTTACCACCTCAGAGGCAGTAAACCTGTGTTATCATGGCAGGGCAGAAACTGCTTGAGGGTGGGTAGATAGACAGATAACTAGGGAACAGCTCCTTTGGCCAAAGGGGAAAGAATACATGCCACCCACTTTTACTGCAATGGAAGTAAACTTTTTTAGTTAAAAATTTAAATTAGGGACTGGGGACATAAGCCAGTGACGGCATTTGCTTGGCATGCACGAGGCCCTGGGTTTAATCCCCAGCACTGGAAAGCACTGTATTTTCCACTGACACTACTCTACGGCTGTACAGTTTCTACAGAATAACCCTAACTATGGAGTAGGGTCTGTGAGTAGAATCACACCCACTCTACGGAGAGTAGACCCATTTTTAAGACCAACCACCTGGAAATTAAGAATTAAATAAAATAGCTAGGTGGACCTATGGTTAACATATTTTAAGACTTCAATAAAGCTCATATGCTTAAAAATTAGCCCTTTGGCCCTGGCAGTTCAGAGTTTTTTGGGGGACCTAGACCTTTCTTTTTCTTCAGGTCTCAGGTTCTATTTCTCTAAAACTCAAAGTGTTTGGTTGCCGTACAATTCATTTACTTGTAAATTCACAATATTCTTCCAGCCAAACTTCAGAGTTCCAAGAACAGACTGACCCGAGACCTGTGCCCACTGTGTTACGTGAGGGCACGCATGACCGCAGGGCTCACCTGCCCAACAAGCACGGCACGGCAGGGAGAAATCGATTACACACTAACACTAAAAACCAAGACAGTGGTGGTGCACAACAACAAAATAAAACATAAATGTAATAGAATTCAAGTGGGAGAAACCCACAGGACCAGAAAGGTGACAAGCAGGGCATGGTGGCACACACCTCGAACCCCAGCACTCGGGAGGCAGAGAGGTTGGTGGATCTGAGTTCCAGGTCAACCTGGTCCATGTAGCAAGTTCCAGGCCAGCTAGGGCTACATAAAACAAAGCTCTTGCTTTTAAACACCTCATTCTCCCTTCAGATCAACTCAACTGACTGCCACGAGCCTTTCTTCTGTACTTCTGATACTGATAAAATAGTAAAGTCAACAGGCACGACAAAAAACAAAACAAAACCCAACCAACCGGAAAGTCTACACCCCAAACAACTGAGGTACTGACTTAAAAATTACGATTTGCTAGTGCCCAGAAAGTTAAGTTTTGGATGGCAAAAGTAACAAAATTTATCAGTCTTCGTAACCAAAAATTGGTGGATTCACATAGATGCTCAAATTTATCTGATTAACCTAAAATATCCTCATTTAAAATTAAGGAGAGACTAGTCAAAGTGCCAGGCGTTCTGAGGTAACTGACACCTGGCAGGAAATGCACTGCTAGTACCTCGAGGTCTTTCTGGAACGACTGGACCGGTGTGTGGAGTTAGCCTTCCACGTGGCAGTCCACTCTTGCAGGCTTTAAAACTTTGTAGTGTGTGACGGTGTTCAAACCGTGCTTCACCAACACTGTCGGGATTCACTTCCAAAGAGCGACTCCTTCATTTTATTACCACCCCCCAGAAATTAAATACTGTCATAGGACACTGGCAATGGTTATCAGAGGAGCCTAAATCCAAAACTGTGTAAAATTTCCCAAAGGTACCTGCTGTTTAAGTGCCAAACCTCTTGTCTATTCCTCCGGTGTGTAGAATGTTGGAGAAGAGACTGGCAAAATGTGTAGGCAAACAAATCTCAGTGTCAACCACCATAAAGAAAAAGAGTCCTCAGGATTCTTCGGCTACCAATGCTACTCAATGGATTACTCCTGGCAAACTACTAACCCTGACCAAATCCACAAGACAACACCACCACGAAAGCAGAGGAGGAAATCCATGCACAGCCATTTCAGGGTCTCTTGGGGCTATGATACAGGGATAATTCAAGGTAGTGACACCTGGCAAAGGAGGGAACCACGTGACACACAGTTCACAGAAGACCAGAGAGCGCCACACTCCTAGCTAACGATCCACACTTCAGTTTCTTTTGGCTCGCTGACTCGTGTTAAAGCATCTGTCTTCAGACTCACTTCGCTGACCACACACGGTGATGTGAGCAGGACAGTGCAGAAAACAGCAGTTTCACAAATACTTCACCCAAAGCACAAACTTCTGACATCAAAAAACATAAATCACATAATGTACGAATATTGCTTTTTATCTTTTTATATATACTTGGTTCAATGCATTTACCTATCGATTCTTATTTGGAAGAACATAGTCATGAGATTGACATTGCTGGGGAAATGTCAACAATCCCTTTGGTCCCAACGCTGAAAACAGCCGAGAAAAGCAACATCTAGAAAAGGGAAAGAAGAAACAGAGGCCACCAAAGAATCCTTTGAACATCCTGTTTGATACTCAGACAATGTGACATTGGTATTATAAAATAGTCATTTTCATATAAAAGATGGTTTTCTTGCAGCATCAATCACATCTCCCTTCAGAAATCGTGTTTGTAGGGATTAGGTTTTATGTCTCTTTTGTTTTTAAACAAGTCTGATTTGAAAACAAATGAAAATGTGATCTGTTCCTTCCATGTTTCAGCCAGTGCTTCCAGAACAGAGGCGAGTACTGTCGGCGGCCTTCATGCGTGGGGCAGAGCACTCACAGGGGACGCGTTCTCCAGTGGCCTCATGGTCACACATCACTGGAAAGCCAAAGCACTTCACAGCCAACCGGGAGGACACAATACCATCACAGTCACGTGATCCACAGGTCTCAGTTCCCAGAACCTATCCTTCAGCTTCTTCGATGGGTTCTGGGGGTGCATGGAGGGAGGCCGAGGGCAGGACTGTACTGGTTCCTCGAGACACCCTGTCCTGCTCTGTGTTTGCTGACAGGGAGGCCATGGAGATGGGCTGAAGCAGAGTGGTGGTCATGCCGGTGGTGACTGTCAGGCTGTGGCCAGAGCCCTTGAGGGTAAGATCTGGTGTAGGAAGAAGCGGTTTGAGGATGCTCACCAGGCAGAAAGCAGAGCCACTCTTAGGAATGAAATTCACCTTGTTTTTGTCAGGACAGTAAAAGGCTGGAATTTCATGAAGTTGTTTTGGCCTGGATACAAACAGACAACCAATCCTGTAAGCCACTGAATACTGGAAATAATATCATTTTTAAGACACAGACACATTTTTAAAAAACAGGTCAGTAAGATAAGCATTTCCTTAAGCAAAAGAAAGCCCACATGCTAGGAGACAAATATGTTTTTCAACATGATTGTTCCAAGACTCTGAAGAGAAGAAAGACACTGACTATATGAAGAGTCTGTAACACCCCTACAGGGCTACACCTTGATGAGCAGCGGTTTCCAAATATTCTTTCTTGCTTGCTTATTCTGGGCTTTTGTTTCTGCCTCTACAGTGCTAGGCTTAAAGCATGCACTTCCACACCAGTTTTTTCAAGTATAATTAAAAATTTAAAAGGTATTCTTCTGAACCAACTATTAAGATTTTTAGATAAAAAGAAGGTAAATGTGAAATCAAAACAGAAAGCTTACTTCAGTTTTTTGTGATGTTGGGGATGGAACCACCCAGGAGCCTTAACCTGTTAGCTATCTCAGTCTTTTAAGTTTCTTTTTTAAAAAGAATTATTTATTTATTACGTATACAGTGTTCTGTCTGTCTGTTTGCTGGCCAGAAGAAGGCACCAGATCTCATTACAGATGGCTGTGAGCCACCATGTGGTTGCTGGGAATTGAACTCAGGACCTCTAGAAGAGCAGTCAGTGTGCTCCTACCCTCTAAGCCATCTCTCCAGCCCTGTTCGTTTTGTTTTTTAAATGTGCACTGTGTTTTGCCATGGGTGTCGGGTCCTCTGGAATTATAGACAGTTGTGAGTTGCCACATGGGCGGTGGGAATGGAACCAGGTCATTTGGAAGAGCAGTCAGTCAGTGCTTTCTTTTTCAAGATCTATTATGGTTATTATGGCAGTAGTGACTTGTGCCTTTAATTCCAGCACTCGGGAGGCAGAGGCAGGTGGATCTCTGTGAGTTCCAGGACAGCCAAGGCTACACTGAGAAACCCTGTCTCAAAAAAACAACAAAAGAGTTTTTATGTACACAGTTTTCTGCTTGCATGTTTGCTTGCACACCAGAACAGGGCACCAAATCTCACTACAGATGGCTGTGAGCCACCAGTGGGTACTGGGAATAGAACTCAGGACCTCTGGAAGAGCAGCCAGTGCTCTTAACCTCTGAGCCATCTTTGCAGTTCGTCTTTAAAGTTATAATTGAAGCAAAATTCTTCCTTGTTGCCAGGTCCTCCAAAAATTATTCCCCAACCCACAAATGTTTTTGTTCTTGATGATATTCCATAAAGATTTAAAAATTGCAGAAGTTTGATAACAATACTGTTCTCAGCTGACAAGATGGATGAGGGTGATCGCTCCCAAGTCTGACAACTCGAGTTCAGTCACTGGAATCCAAATGACAGACGAGAAGCGATTCCTGCAAACTGTGCCTCACTTTCTGTACACAAACACTGTGGCACACTCACCTATCCATTTTCACTTCTGCACAAGCACAGAATCAATCACTACATAGTTTTAAAGTCATGTTCTCGTCTTGGCCGGGCGGTGGTGGTGCACACCTTTAATCCCAGCACTCGGGAGGCAAAAGCAGGCGGATCTCTGTGAGTTCGAGGCCAGCCTGGTCTAGAAGAGCTAGCTCCAGGACAGGAACCAAAAGCTACAGAGAAACCCTGTCTCGAAAATCCAAAACAAACAAACAAAGTCATGTTCTCGTCTTAAGGACAACTGAGTTCTATAAAGTTGGCAGTGTGCTAAGGTGTAGAGACTCTAAGAACAAAATCCAAATTCTCCTCAAGCAGACACAGATTGAAAAATTCTTGGAGGGGGCTCTGCAGACAAACATGTCAATATAATTCGTCTCCTTTGTAATGTAACCTGCTTATGAATTTAAAGTTAGAGAAGGAGCCCATATATTTACTGCACGGGTAACCTGCAGGAGAGTTTGACAAACACTGTAAATATATAAATGTATCACAAGGACAGCGAATCTGTAGTAGGGAGTCAGGAAGCTGGAAGAAGAGGCTTCCTCAACCCTGTGAGCCAGACTTTAAAGGAGTGAAGAGCAGCTGTGGTAACTGGGTTCCAACAACAAGGGTACAGCTGAGCAGACTCCGCTGACTGACACAGAACACCCCCCCCACCCCCGACACTTTGCCAGTACAGTCAAAGAACAAAAGAAAGCACAGAATTTTATCAATGGAAACATCAGGTCAAGTAGTAGCAGTGTCAAAATGTTTCTGGGTTTCATGATAATACACACTCAATTCTTACCTAGATTATCACTTATAATAAAGCCAATGTCACATTTCTATAATAAAATAATGCTTAAACTACCTTTGAAGGCAGGTTTATTAGAGATGATAAATTTTTATGCCTCCATCCATCAAAATAAAGGTTTTTTGTTTTTGGACAGTCTATTAGGCTGTCCTTGAACTCACTACGTAGCTAAAGATAACCTTCAACTTCTGGCCCTTCTGCTTCCAGTCTGAGTGCTGGGATTACAGTCTGGGCTCCCAGGCCTGTTTTATGGAGCCATGAGACTAACAGCCAAGGCTTCACACATACTGGGAAAGCACACCTGGCTTCTCACCAATTTACTTGACTGGTTTTTATCTTACTTAAAATTATTTAAGACAGGGTAAGGGATGTTTGTGCTGCCTCTAGTTTAAAAGAAATAAATGGCTTAAGACACATGGTTCCCAAGGATGAAGTTTGTTATTTCCAAAAAAAAAAGTCCTGAAAACGGAGGAAGTAGAAGGATGGAGGGGCAGCACCGAGGTGCCAGGGGTGGGTGGATGTGATTAAGACAGGCTCTCTACGAGGAGGGGATTGTCAAAGAATGATTCCCCTCTCTCTCTGGATTGGATGTGATCAAGATACACTGTCTATGAGGATGGGATTGTCAACGAATGATATTCATTCCCTCTCTCCCATAGGGTTTCTCTGTGTAACAAATAACTCTGGTTATCCTGGTACCTGCTTTGTAGACCAGGCTGGCCTCAAAACCAGCTCTGTTTCTGCCTCCAGAGTATCAAGATTACACTCCTGGTGTATAAATATTCTTAAAAAACAAAACCCCACCTTCTGTAAGTTCTAAATCTAGAAAATATTTTTTATTTTGTTTTGTTTTTCGAGATAGGGTTTCTCTGTAGCTTTAGAGCCTGTCCTGGAACTTGCTTTGCAGACCAGGCTGACCTTTAACTCACAGAGATCCATCTGCCTCTGCCTCCCAAGTGCTGGGATTAAAGGTGTGCGCCACCACCGCCCGGCTGGAAAATATATCTTAAAAGTGACAAAAATTTAAAAGCCAGCACCGAAATGACAAATCAAAACTCTAGTGAGATTTTATTTTACTCTAGAGAGAAAGCTCATTCCTAAGAAAACAAATGACTTTTACCCAGAGCTCGTGGGAAGGTGAATTAATGGAGCCTTAAACAGTACCATTCATGGCCAGCTCTTCTGCATAGGCACTTCGAGGACTCTAAGCTAGTGAAGCAGAGAAACACCTTGATAAGTGATGCTTCAGCTTAGATGGATGAGTGGATAAAGAAAATGTAGTATACATAAAATGCAGCATTTTATTTGGCCATGAAAAATGAAAGTAGAGCTGACATGGTGGGGCATGCCTTTATTCCCAGCACTGAGGAAAAGGAAGTCAAATACCAAGACCTGACAGTTTAAAATTCTACTTCTTTGGGGCTGGAAGCCATTAAAAGCACAGCTGTTATTAGAGAGGACACAGACTCAATTCTCAGCACCTATATGTTGACTCACCACCTTCGGTAACTCAGGTCAGTAGGACCCAACCCTTTTCTTCTGGGCACCTGGTACCCAAGTGGTGGAGACATAGCACTCATATACATAAAAAATAATTAATAAAAATAAATAAAATTCTGCTTCTAGAAATTAGGGGAATAGCCCACGGGTAGACTGCTTATATAGCATGTGTAAAGAAGCCCTGGGTTCAAGTCTGTCGGTACCATACAGACAAAATTTACCACTTCTTAAATTATCTTCTCACAATAGTATGACTGATCCTAAAGTATACTGGTAGATAAAGTGTTTTTAACAGTGTGAAATTACTGGAGACCAGAAGGAGGCAAAACCCAAGGGCTATATGGTCTTTAAAAAGAGGACCAACCTGGGTAAAATCATAAGTAAACAGATACATGACTGAGTAGAGATGCAGAAAGTCACATAAGGGCTGGGCGGTGGTGGCGCACGCCTTTAATCCCAGCACTTGGGAGGCAGAGGCAGGTGGATCTCTGTGAGTTCGAGACCAGCCTGGTCTACAAGAGCTAGTTCCAGGACAGGCTCCAAAACCATAGAGAAACCCTGTCTTAAAAAAAGTCACATAAGGGACTCTAGGGAGTCAGGGGAGCCAGTTCACCCATGCCTGACAACCTGAGCTCAACCCTCAGGAACCCCTGCTAGGAGGGAGCTCTCATTCACGTCGTGTGTGCGTGTGAACACACACACACACACACACTGAAAGGACTGGATGCTGGCAGATATTAAGTATCGCTCTTTAGAATGCTAATACACACGGTACTGGAATTCTGGGGCTATTTTCAGCAAACATTTCAGAGAATGCTGACAATTATGTAATCTGGGGCAGACCTGTGACCGCTACACTACTCTTTCAACCTGTTTGAAAACTCTAACTTAAGAGTGTGTGTGTTTATGTGGGGTACTTACGAGCACTCCTCAAAGACTTTGACCCTTTCGCAGCCCTCTGGAGGTTCCCTTTTGAACATGTAACTGTTATTAGGTTTTGGTGAGGTTGCATATTTTGGCAAAGGAGAGTTGTTTCCATTCTCTGTAAAAAAAAAAAAAATGACATTGAGTTATTAAAAACACCATTATAAAATGCATCCTGATACCGTAAGTAATAATCCTGGACTTGTGCACAGGGACTGTCTGAAGGCAGGGAGGGAGAGTGCTTTCTCCACTAACTCCACCCTAGCGTCTACTGCACTCCTGAGACTAGGGCTCATCACCTCAGCACCCTGGACTGCACACACATCTGGCTGCCTTATTTATATGCCATGTACTCTGAATACATTCAGGCAGTATCTACTTTCCCTAGCACGTGTATTTGAAATGACTCTTCAATGGTTGCCTGCTATTAATTCTTGGCCTGCCCTGCAAATTTCTGAACCTCACCTTGCTCTTCCTCTGGCAGGTCTCTGAGTACACCAGACACTTCCTTCTGCCCACAACTTCCATCATCTACAAGAGATAAATTCTACTCATTTTCTGAACTCACTCCCAGTTAACGCTATGAGAAGAAACATTTCTCTGCTGACACTTGTGCTCACGTCCTCAATTCATACCACAGTCATTTAAATTTCTTGGTATGTTATATAAGTATTCTAAAATTTCAACCTGTCATCTAAACTGTAAGTTTCTGACTGGAAATAATGCTGTGACCCTGTCTTATAATAAAAGAAATTCATAGGAGCCATCAGTCACTCTTCTCTAAAAATCAAAGGCATGGGGAAACACAATTATTCCTAGGACAGGTAAAGAAGAAAAAATGGGTTTAAGGGGCAGATTTTAACAGATATTATCGATCCAACGTAGAATCAACATTTTTTTTTTTAATTTTCTTAGATTTTTGAGACAGGGTTTCTCTGTGTAGCCCTGGCTATCCTGAAACTCAGACCAGGCTGGCCTCAAACTCAGAGATCCTCCTGCCTCTGCCTCCTGGGTGCTGGGATCAAAGGCGTACACCACCACCACCATCCAGTTTAACAAATTTTTTTTTGAAGTCTTAATTAGCAACAGTCTACAAATGTGGTTTAAAATCCAGCCTGCTTTTTTCTTGACACAGGGCCTCAAATACTTCAGACTGGCCTTGAACTTACTATATAGCAAAAGATGACCTAAAACAGCCCTTATCTTCCACCTCCCAAGTGCTGAGATTGTAGGCATTTGCGATCATAGCCTGTTTTACAACTCAGCTGATGAAACTATGGGCTGTGCCCTAGGGTGCCCATAACTCAATGTGCGGTTACAGAAAAGCTGGCAAGAATAAAAGGTTTCTTAGTGCAGAACCTAAGTTTGATGTTGCAAAACATCAAACACATATGGAATCCCAGGAGTCGCAGTCCCTGATCCTGTGGCACAGCAGCCTGGGCTTGGAACACAGCACACGCACTACACATTGCACGCGCCATCAGACCACACGCACACTCCACATGCCGTCAGACCACACGCGCACTCCACACGCCGTCAGACCACACGCGCACTCTGCATCGCACACGCCGTCAGACCACACTCACACTCTGCATTGCATACGCCGTCAGACCACACTCACACTCTGCATTGCACACACGCCGCCAGACCACACTCACACTCTGCATTGCACACACGCCGCCAGACCACACTCACACTCTGCATTGCACACACGCCGCCAGACCACACTCACACTCTGCATTGCACACGCCATCACACCACACGCACACTCCGCATTGCACACGCCGTCAGACCACACATGTACTCCACATTGCACATGCCATCACACCACACGCACACTCCGCATTGCACACGCCATCACACCGCACGCACACTCCACATTGTACACGCCATCAGATCACACGCACACTCCACATTGCACACGCCGTCAGACCACACACACACACTCCGCATTGCACACGCCGTCAGACCACACGCACACTCCACATTGCACACGCCATCACACCACACGCACACTCTGCATTGCACACGCCATCACACCACACGCACACTCCACATTGCACACGCCATCAGACCACACACACACTCCACATTGCACACGCCGTCAGACCACACGCACACTCCAGCTTAAGAGTCATGACTCTCAGGTATGAGCCAGTGTTTTTACTGTGGAAAAGATGCTTACAAACATTTTTACAATTCTTCAAGATGCAGTATTCAAGAGTACCCCTTTAAGTACTGTGTTTAAATGTTTGATTTTGAAAAGTGATGTTTGTGTCTCTGAATTCAGTTTCACTTTAAAAAATGACACTGGTTGGAGATTAGGACAAAACTTCCACTATTTCTTTCTTTTTAAAAAATTTTATCTAAGCCGGGCGGTGGTGGCGCACGCCTTTAATCCCAGCACTTGGGAGGCAGAGGCAGGCGGATCTCTGGGAGTTCGAGACCAGCCTGGTCTATAGGAGCTAGTTCCAGGACAGGCTCCAAAACCACAGAGAAACCCTGTCTCGAAAAAAACAAACAAAAACAAACAAACAAAAAATTTATCTAACTTTATTTTATGTGCATAGTGTGAAGGAATAGATCCTCTGGAAGTGGAGTTGCAGGCAGCTATGAGCTGCCATGTGGATGCTGGGAATTGAACCCAGGTCCTCTAGAAGAACAACCAAGTGCTCTTAACCACTGAGCCATCTCTTCAGCCCCAACTTCAACTATTTCTGAAATGCACCCCCCCACACACACTTCTACTATTGTATACTATGCACTTTTGCAAAGCATTGACAATTATATACTCAGAGTAACAATCAACTCTCAAAAATGCGGGAGATGCTTCACATCATCTTCAACAGAAGAAATTCAGCAAGGCTGATCCTTGCACATGTGTGTGGGAAATGAATGTAGATATTAACAGAAGTGCAGCCTTTACAAGGCGCTCTGGATCCAAACTGGGTTTTCTGTTCGCATACTAGGTGCATTATGGACTGAGCCTTTTTAAAATTATGTATACAGTGTTCTGCCTGTATGTATGCCTGCAGGCCAGAAGAGGGCACCAGATCTCACTACAGATGGTTGTGAGCCACCATTTGGTTTGCTGGGAATGGAACCCGGGTCCTCTGGAGGAGCAGTCAGTGCTCTTAACTGCTGAGCCATCTCACCAGCCCCCCCGCCCCCGCAAGATTTCGTTTTATCTTAAACTGTGTGTCCGGGGTGCATGTGGAGGCCAGAGGGAGTCAACCGCCTTCCACAACTGAGCACCACCTTACAGGATCTAATTATGAAGCCCTGGCTGGCCTAGGACTCAAATCCATCACTACCAAACTGAGCTGGACACTTCAAAAATTAACTGTCACAACAGTGGTTTTAAGTACTCAAAAGAACTAGGATTAGGATAGCACAATGTACTTCTATGATACAGGCAGATCAAAAATAGTCATTTCTTTTTTTTTTTTGAGACCCAATTTCTCTGTGTAACCTGGGCAGTCCTAGAAGTTGGAGATCCACCTACCTCTACCTCTCAAGTGCTGGGATTAAAGGCGTGAGCCCCTACCACCTGGCTCATGTTTCTTTTAAAGGTAAGATTTTGTACTTAATATTCAAATTGCTTCTGGTTTTCGGTTATTTTTATGTATTAGTTCCTCCTACTTTAATTTTTTTTTAAATTCTCACATGTATGGGTTGCCCAATTGCTCGCCTGTGTATCTATATCCCCTGACACTGGAGTTATTAGAGATGATGTAGGTTCTGGGAACTGAACTGAGGTCCTCTGTATGCAAGGCTCTGAACCACTGGACCACCTTTCCAGCCTTGACTGACAGTTTGCTTTAAACATTCATTTCGTTTTGAGATAAAGCAAGTTAATCCTTGCTAGAAGTATCCTAAAAAGCACTAAATTGAAGGCTTCACATTTAATTAAAAAATATTAAGGTAATAAAATTCCAATGAGTCAAATGATCAAGAACAAAGTTCTTTCCAGGAAAATAATCCTCTAGTCCGGCAGTTCTCAACCTGTGGGTCACCGCCCCTAATGAACCTCTAGCTCCAAAAATATTTCCATTACGATTCCTAACAGCAGCAAAATTACAGTTATAAAGAAGCAAGGAAAACAATTTTATGGCTGGGAGTCATCACAGCATGAGGAACTGTATCAAAGGGTCGCAGTGTTAAGAAGGTTGAGAACCACTGGACTACACAATAATAAGGAAGCCATATTCACCATAAAGGCTGCAAAATAAAGATACAAACAAAAGTCTAACTAGACCACCATCCGAGCACCTCAGAAAGGCACATGTGCTCCAATTGTTCTGAGCTCCTGCTGACCCCAATTCCTGACGTGTGTCCCATAGAGAACATGTGTGTCCCACAGAATGACGTGTGTGTCCCACAGAGAATGACGTGTGTATCCCATAGAGAACATGTGTCCCACAGAGAGTGACGTGTGTGTCCCACAGAGAATGACACGTGTGTCCCGCAGAGAAGGAACAGAGCGTATGCTCAGACAGGAGGAATCCCCTTTGTCACCCCCCGAGGCAACTGCACCCCATCATACCTTTATCCCTGGGATCAGCAAGCAGGTCATCAGCGGAGCAGGGGCTCTCCTCACTGCCCTCATTAGAGATGGTGAGGAAGGATGTGGGGGACACAGACTGCGAGCGGCTGCTGTTGTTGCTCCCCTTGTCTGCACCCCCCGGGGTCTGGGTGTCAATACTGCGAGTGCTGCTGCTCCTCTGGGCGAGGGGCGGAGGAGCACGGTGACCGTCGGGGATATCTTGGGGCTGTTACGAAATTTAAAAATACATGTTTTTGAATTGACCAGCAATGTATCCAATGTCCAATTCCTCTGCGGTCAGAAACTCAACAATCAAATTCTAAGCCACAAATGTGCCCAGCACTTGGGAGGGTGAAACAGGAGGGTTCTGATTCTCAGGATAGCGGGGCTACATAGCAAAACACCATTTCAAAAACAAGCAAGCAAGCATCCACCCTTCTATTACTGGGCCTTTCCCTTTCTTATTAGTGGCTTCCACGCCCATCCGACTGTGACATATCTGTCTTCTGGGGACATGGCACACAAGAGGGCAACGTCTGCTGCCCTAAATGATATCATGCACTGTTACTTCTAAAATTACTATAAAAATTTACCACAGAGCTGGGCGGTGGTGGCGCACGCCTTTAATCCCAGCACTCGGGAGGCAGAGGCAGGCGGATCTCTGTGAGTTCGAGACCAGCCTGGTCTACAAGAGCTAGTTCCAGGACAGGCTCCAAAACCACAGAGAAACCCTGTCTCAAAAAAAAAAAAAGAAGAAGAAGAAAGAAGAAGAAAGAAGAAGGAAGAAAGAAGGAAGAAGAAAGAAGAAGAAGGAAGAAGAAGGAAGAAGAAGAAGGAAGAAAGAAGAAGAAAGAAGGAAGAAGAAGAAGAAAGAAGGAAGAAGAAGAAGAAGAAGAAGAAGAAGAAGAAGAAGAAGAAGAAGAAGAAGAAGAAGAAGAAGAAGAAGAAGAAGAAGAAGAAGAAGAAGAAGGAAGAAAGAAGAAGGAAGAAAGAAGGAAGAAGAAGAAGAAGGAAGAAGAAAGAAGGAGGAAGAAGAAGGAGGAAGGAAGAAGGAAGGAAGGAAGAAGGAAGGAAGAAAGGAAGAAGAGGAAGAGGAAGAGGAAGAGGAAGAGGAAGAGGAAGAGGAAGAGGAAGAGGAAGAGGAAGAGGAAGAGGAAGAGGAAGAGGAAGAGGAAGAAGAAGAAGAAGAAGAAGAAGAAGAAGAAGAAGAAGAAGAAGAAGAAGAAGAAGAAGAAGAAGAAGAAGAAGAAGAAGAAGAAGAAGAAGAAGAAATTTATCACAGAAAAGGAGGAATTTCGGTGCGCCACAAAGTTCCCAGCAAAGGCAAAGGTGAAAGTGAGAATCAGTCACGCTAGCTGGGCCCTTGGCCAATTCCCCCCCAAAGCCACCTTCCTCATGAGTGAAGGGTTAATCACAGCAGTTCTCTCTAGGTGAGAGGGAGAGTTAGTGAGGAGAGGCGTGCTCCATCCCACAGAATGGAGGACAGCGACCGCAGAGTTGAGTGTTTTCAAACCTCAAGCCTTTACCTTTCTGTTTGTCTGAGATATGATTTCGGTTATATAAGCCAGCTGGAGACCTTGTACCTGGGACTACAGGGGACCCACCACACCCAGCTGTCTTCACCTTCAAGGAGAGAATTTTATATGCTCACTGGGGGCCCACCAGCCAGGTCCCAAATAAATACAGACTTATTCTTGCTTATGGATGCCTGGCCTTAGCTTGGCTTGTTTCTAGCCAGTTTTTCTAACTAAATGATCCCTTTTCTCTTCGACTACATTTTGCCTCTGGGCTTTTGCCTTTATTATCTTTCTTCTTACTCCACTCTTGCTGGGTGGCTGGCACCTGTAGCGCTCTCATCCCCTCTTCTGACTCTATGCTCCATTCGCCTTCCTCCTATCTATTCTCCTTGCCTGGCAGCCCCGCCTATCTTTTCTCCTGTCTAGCTATTGGCTGTTCAGCTCTTTATTAGACCAATCAGGTGCTTTAGATAGGCAAAGTAACACAGCTTCACAGAGTCAAACAAATGCAACATAAAAGAATGTAATATATCTTTACAAAGTTAAAATAGTTTTCTGCAACAGGGAAGTATTTCTTCAAACTAATTCCCTCCTCACTAAAGAACAGATGCTGGGATAAATACATTCTAATAGACTTTTTTTTTAAAGTTTAAATAGCAATTTTTCTGTGTGAAATGGCCAAGGAGATTATTTCTAAATGCACTTCATGAAGATGCAGACTAGCAATCAAACCAGGGAGTCACGACAATCAGGGAGCAGAAAGGCTTCTTACAAACAGTTTGCCCACCCTCCATAAAACTGTAACAAAAATGGCACCTGTCTCAGTGCTCTGGCGCTCACAGCAAGGCCCCTCTGAGGATAAAGACTACTTACAACAAGCTGCTCTTCCTTCTCCCCGGTTTCCTTAATTATGATCTCGATCTCCTGGTTCAGTCCTTCCACGCTGTTCCGGAACCGAGAGCCTGTTGACTTGGTGATGGGGCCGGCAGGAATAAGCGTGCTCTTTGGAGCAGGAGCCTAAGCAAGGGTGAAGAGGGACAAAGAATTTTCAAGGGGCCATAACTCAGAATCAAGTGCAGACAACACCCACAGACCTCCAGAACTTCTAAGCAACCAGATTTGCATCTTACGATGTATGAGATGTCTTTAGAGCTCAAACCTCAGGCAGTGAAGAGACTCTCAAGAGATTTGCCCACACCTGTCACACACTAGAAAGGCCATTATGAAAATGGCAAATACTGCAATAACATCAACCTCAAAAATACTTTCATGGGCCAGTGAGGTGGCTGAGTATGGAAAGGTGCTCGCCACCAAGCCTGATAAGTTTGACACCCAGAATGCGCATGGCAGAGCCCCTTCCAAAGTCTGTCCATACAATAGGAGTATATAACTGCAAACAACTTTCTTGTCTGTACATACAATAGGAGCATACAACTGCAAACAACTTTCTTTACACCAATACTGTATAGGCTTTAATATGTTCTGCTCAGGAAACAAAAAAAATTCAAGTTGGGTGGTAGTGGCGCATGCTTTTTTTTTTTTTTTTTTGGTTTTTCGAGACAGGGTTTCTCTGTGGCTTTGGAGCCTGTCCTGGAACTAGCTCTGTAGACCAGGCTGGTCTCGAACTCACAGAGATCCACCTGCCTCTGCCTCCCGAGTGCTGGGATTAAAGGCGTGCGCCACCACATCACCCAGCTTGGCGCATGCCTTTAATCCCAGCACTGGGGAGGCAAACTCTGAGTTTGAGGCCACCCTGGTCTACAGAGTGAGTTCTAGGACAGCCAGGGCTACAGAGATTCCTGTCTTTAAAAACCAATAAACAAATGAATAAAATTTTCTTTCCTATGAAATTCATTTCTGATTTTCTCTTACAAGTAGTATTTTCATTGTCACGGTGTAACTTTTTTAAAAATAGGTAACATTAAATAATTATAGAATATTAAATAATATAAAATATTGCCTAGCATCCTAACAAGATGCTCAAAATAGAACACAGTGCAGAGTGCCTGGGGGTATCTTCCGAGTTCCCAACAGCGATGTGTCTGACAGGAAGCCGGCCAAAGAGACAAACGCTAACAGGTCTCCAGTCATTCACCTCATTGACACAAACTTAGAATGAGGTTTTATTTCTTATCTTTTACTTCTGACCATCTTTAACATTAACAAAAAAACAAAAAAAAGTAAACACAGTACAAGAATCCTTGGGAAACAGGAAATCTACTCTCAAATGGCTCCTAGCCACTTCATTCTTCCCAACAAACAGTACTCCGTGGATCCTCAGGGACAGAACTACAAAAAACCAGCTTGGGAGACTTATTTTCTTATTGTGATTAAAAAAGTAAATGAAACAAATCTTCTGCTGTTGTGTCCTGGGAGCCACAGCTAACCCAGAACTGCACTGCGGCCCTGCTCCTTCAACCCACTCTCAGCTGTGGCTCTTGTAGGTCTCCCATCTGTTGGGAGCAGTGAGACCTCAGCTCTGAAAGCAACCTGTTTTCCCCTGATGAGTGCCTACAGCTGCTCTGAGCACGAGACCCTCAGGAGTTCTGATGGCAGGAGAGTGGTTTCTGGTGGGTTTGGCTGGGGCGTGGCTATCTCTATATAATCTGCCCCTGAACACAATAAAGGGGGCATTCTTGGGGAATTCAAGGATGACCCGTGTCACTGTCTCTCTGTGTGTGTCTGTGTATTTTAACCTCTAACCCCTTTGCTCACGAACTGGGTGCCAGCACCCAGAGCGCAGACACGGGGGCGCGGTGCGTGGTACCCATGCATTCTGACTTGCTTCCCACCCCTGTCTGATGGTCTCATACAATGAACTTTAGAGGTTCTCACTCCACCCCCATTTTCTCCTCTCGCCCACTCCCCTCTCCACTGCAACCCTTTCTACTCAGCAAGTCCCCATCCCCGAATCCATGTTTTCTTTTGTGTATGACCCACAGTTTATTGATCAGTGGCCACACTACTCAAGGAAATGCTGCCCCTTCCTCCCATAACCATTATTGCCAATAGAGCCTCATGGGCCCCTCCACGCTGATAACAAAATGTTGATGGACAACAGCCTCACGCAGGCTTTCTGCTGAGAACCAGTGTAGTGAGCTCCGAAGCCATGCCCAGAAGATAACTTTTGGGTAGACATCATCCTGACTTAAATTGTACTTCAGAGACTAAAATGGGCTTCATCTTTTATTCATCTCTCATCATTACCTATTAGCAGCCATCAGTCAGAAAACATAAAAACTCAGAATCTCATGTCAGAATGTCTAGGTTAGAACCCAAGCTTGTCCCATAAGCTCTAAAATAACTGCCCTCTCAGGGTCTCAATTTCCTAGTCTATGAAACGGCAGTTATTATATCATAATACCGTCTCACCAGGTTCACGTTGAGGTCATCTGTGATTCCTTACTCACATTACGAGTTCTTTAAATGATTTTCCAACTTGCCTGTTTGTCTTCTCCTAAACCATCAGATCCTCTAAGCCTATAATCACTACAAAATGAGCCTGAGATCATGAGCTTTATTCCAACACTAGAAAACATGTTCCTTGGTACAGGAGAATAAAGCCACTGTGCTAATAACGAGCCTGAAAAAAACTTCCAGTCTTCCTGTTGTCTACCTCTCCCAATCTTTTGCTGCTACCCCTACTGTGGCCATGACTTTATCTACCTCTAGAAGATGGGCTAACCAGACAACACATTCTCTAAGACGCCTTTCTGAAGGACTCACCATCAGTTCAGAGAGAGACCCTGGCACGGTGACTTCATCCTGTCAGCATACTCATTGTACAGTATTATGATTAACTATTTACTTACATCCCTTCAAAATGAGATTATTTCTTTATTGTCACTTTTCCTAATGAGTACTACAATGCCAACAAATTTAATAAACTATTCGGAAGTTTGAATGGCTTCAATAATTACTTTTTTTTCCTCTAGAGAAAGAACCTACCTCAGCAACATCATACCAATAACTTAATGTGTTTATAGTCTGAGAGTTTCAATTAAACAACATTATGACCAATAGAATAGTCAGGATCATGTTTGTCTGATTTGAGGTTAGCTAATACACAAGTATTTTATTTGTTAAGTATGAAAACTCAAGCTAGATAAATTTTCTTTTTTGGTTTATATGGGTGTGGCTTTTTGAGACAAGGTCTCACTATGTAAACCCTGGGTGGTCTGGAACTCCCTAGACAGCCTGGCTGTCTTCCAACTCAGATATCCTCTTGCCTCCTGAGTGCTGGAATTAAAGGCATGCACCACCAAACTCATCTTTTTTCTTTTTTAATAAATGGTGTGTGTGTGTGTGTGTGTCGGGTGCGCACACACGCACCACTCACGAGTGAAGAGCAGAGAACTTACCGAGAGTCAATTGTCTTCTTCTACCATGTGAGCTCTGTAACTAAATATGGGTTTTTTCAGGCTTGGGAGCATGCTATACTCTGAACCATTTTACAAGACTAAGCTTGGTAACTTTTATTAAGAAAAATCAACTTTTAGTTGGATGGTGGTGGTACACTTAATTGAACCCAGCACTCAGGAGGCAGAGGTAGGAGGATCTCAGAGTTCAATGCCAGCCTGGTCTACAGAGCGAGTTCCAGGACAGCAAGGACTAAATTAGAGAAACCCTGTCTCCCAGAAAAAAAATGTTTATGATTTCGTTATTGTTGTTGCTTTTTTAGTTTTTAGGAGAAACTCTTGCTACATGTAACTGTCTCAGACTCCCCAAATACTAAGATTACAGGTTTCTGTCAGTATACCTACCTAAAATTTTTCACATTAATAAAATGGTTTTCTTTTGAGACAGATTTCTCTGTGGCTTTGAAGTCTGTCCTGGAACTAGCTCTTGTAGACCAGGCTGGAATCGAACTCACAGAGATCCCACCTGCCTCTGCCTCCCGAGTGCTGGGATTAAAGGTGTGCACCACCACCGCCCGGCTTAATAAAATGGTATTCAAAAATCACTTCAAAGCCTGATCGCCCCTTATAATGCACCATTTAATTTGGTAAAATTCAATCTTAACCCTAAATTGATCTGGAAATAAAATACGATGGGGAATACAGAGCAGTCTTACTTTTAAAGAAATTAACAGTTATTAGAAAGGATGAGAACAGTAAAATCCTGAGTTTCTAGCCCTTTGAATACAAAGATGGTGATTTTCCATTACTATTCCAATGATGACAGTTATTCCATATTAACTTTTACATCTCTTTGTTGACAGTTAACATTTCAGATTCTCACAAACAAAATTGTTTGTGTTTTAACACAATAGCATGCAATAATACTTCTATTTTTTAAGATTTACTTTGTAATTAATTGTGTATTTGTATGTTTGTGTGTGTCTGTGTACGTGAATACAGATGCCTAGGAAGAGGGTAAGAATTAGATTCCCCAGAGCTGGAGATACAAGTTGGGCATTCTTCTGCTAGAATAATAAATTCTCTTTAACCACAACCCCCTCAATCACGTTTTTTAAGTACAATATTATACTTGGGAAAAAGCTACTAGAAGCTAGATTCAAACTATAGGTTACAACACTCAAAATATTTCAAATTATATTCCTTTACTCATATTTTCTATTGCATACAACCTATATAAACTAACAATCATGAGAATTTATCAACTCAAAATAGAAAACTTTTTTATATAAAGGACAAAACTGTAATTTAGGTTTTCTGTATCAGTCTCTGTCATTACTACTCAATGATACTGTTGTACTAAGAATGGAGCCAAAGACACGCATGAAGAACAAGATGGCCTACATCTTGTAAAACTTGACTTACAAAACAGGAGGCAGGGTAAGTCAGCTTCCACCTGCTAATCATGTCTTAAATACGATCTGAACGTCATGGAACTAGTCTTCAGTCTCCTGCCACTGTCCTAATGTCCTACTGTTCCGACAGAAAACTGAATACAGGCTCCTGTATTCTCAAAACTTTGCTTTTGGAACTTGAAAGACTCAGTCACAGGCTGTGACATAAACCTGCTCTCTTCATACGAAGAACTCTACCTGGCCATCTGAATACAGACAAACGCTCTACGGATGAGCCACTTACTCCCTCCGTAGGACCGAAGCAGTTAGTTTCCCATCCCAGAAGACACTGATACAGAAATTATTATTCCCAATCTCCAGATGATATGACTGAAACTTAGAAAGAATAAGGTCTGTTCAATGCCACGTCTCTGAAAGCATCCTGCTTCAGCAAGTGGGCTAAATCAAATGTGTAACTGGAGACAGGCAGGGCACACCTCTAATCCCAGCACTCAGGAGACAGAGGCAGGTAACCACAGAGTTTGAGAGAGTTCCAGGCCAGCTGGAGCTATGTAAAAAGACCCTGTCTGGGGGAGAAAAAAAAAGTCCCAAAGTAAATAAACAAAGACACTTTTTAAAAAATGTGTGACTGGGTATGCTTCCTAAACAAAATATCATTTTGTAAATGTGGGAGATGGAAGGCAGTGGTTCAAACATGGTTTTGGACATTCTGCCCTAAACAATTAGAAACCACTTACAAGAAAAGCCATTTCTTTCCTTACCTGGCTCTGGTTAATAGCTGCATGGTTGCCATGGAATGGAGACTGCCTCTCTTTATCTCGATGATGACGACTGCTGTGTTTGCTTCTCTGCAATTGCTGGCGTAATTTTGCAATCTGAAAAGAGGAAAAACAGGCAGAATCAAAAGTGTTTTCCACACCAAATAAACACATTCTTGCTTAATAAGAACCAGTAAAATTCACCCTTAACACTTTGAAATTTTAAACCATATTACAAAATCTAATTGAACAATATATATATATATTCACACATACATGTATATATTTCCTTTAAAGAGAAACAGAAGTGTACTCAACACTGTTCTTAATCTTGAAGCTTCTCAAGTGCTAAAGAGTTTTCTAAATTGTGCTTAGAAATAACTTATTCTCTTGTTGCCTTTACCATTTATCAACTTTTATTTAGATTTCTTTGAGTTTCAAAAAAATTTTTTGTTTTGTTTTTTGAGATAGAATTTCTCTGCATAACCTGTCTGGCTGTCCCAGAATTCGCTCTACTGTAGACCAGGTTGGTCCCAAACTCAGAGTCTGCCTCTGCCCCGACAGTTGGGATTAAAGGAAGGCTCCACCACTCAACGCGTTTCAAACCAATACAAAAATTAACTGATATTTACAAATTAAGCCAAGGGTGTTAGTTTCAATAAGAACTGTCCTCCACAGTTCATGTGCTTGAACTCTTGGTCCCACCAGATGATGCTGTCTGAGGAGTAAGGGAACCTTTTGGAGCTGAGCCTTCCTGGAGGAAATACATCACTGGGGGAGGCTTTGAGCTTACTCCACTTTCTATCCTCGCTGCTTTCTATGTTTTGATGAAATATGAAGCCTGTTCCTGCTTCCATTTTCATCCTCTCCCTCTCCTCCCTCCCTTTCACCTTAAGCCCAGAAAACCCTTTAAAAACAAACAAAAACAAGCTGCTTTTGGTCAAGGTATCTATCAGAACAACAGGAAGCAAGCCATGTGTGCCTTCCCTGGCCAGGAGAGGAACTGGCCACAGGACACTGCTGACCTCTTTAAGCTGCTCTGTGCTGCCCCAGGACGCTGAGCGCTTATGAGACCCTTTCTTCTTCTCGGCATATTCTTCAGCCCACGCACTCTCGGTCTATGTAGAGGGGAGAGAAAAGTTACTTTAATAAGTAGTTAACAATATTGCATCGAACTTTATTCTGTTAAATAATGTATGCTACCTAAAGTCAGAAGTATTAGAACAAATGTTTTGCCTGCATGCATGTATGTACACCTTGTGTGCCTATAGATGACTGAGAGCCACCATGCAGGTGCAAGAAAAGTAATCTTGAGCACTGAGCCACTTCTCCAGCACATTTTAAATGCCACAAACTCTCCAAAGGTGTCTTAGCACTAGCTAATTATAAATACTTTAACCTCCCTTTCATGTCCATTACTAATATGGTGTAGGCTGTTAACAGAGCAGAGTATAGAGAGGAACGGTAGCAGTAGTTAGTATTCCTGTGCTCTCAGGCGAGGTGTGGGAGCACAGACTTTTAATCCCAGCACCAGGTTAAGGTTATGGCTTTGGGGTCAAGTTTATTTCTAAGACTTTTCTGCTTCTTAGCCTTGAGAACCTAGGTACCTTATATAACTTCTCACTGTCATAGTTTTTTTATCTTCAAAATTAATACAATGTTTAATAGTGTCTAGGAATCTTTTTTTTTCCCCTCCAGACAGGTCTATGTAGTCCCGCCTGTCCTCAAACTCAGAGATCTGCCTGTCTCTGACTCCCTAGTGCTAGGATTAAGGAGTGTGCCACCACTGCCTGGCTGCCACCAGCTTTTTTACCTTAGTCTGAGGCTCAAATTCAGGTTCTCACATTTGCATAGCAAGCACACTAGCCACTGAGTAATTCTTCCGATTCCCAAACGCACATCTTTACAAATGAGGCACGTACGATATTCCTTACAGCACTGTTCTCAAGTGAAAGACCTGAATGGTAAAAAATGGCCCCCAAAGGAGAAGGATGACTGGGAGGTGTGGCCTTGTTGGAGGAAGTGCATCACTGTAGGGGAGGCTTTAAGGTTCCCTATGCTCAGCATGCCACCCAGAGTCTTAGTTGACTTCCTGTTGCCTGCAAGATGTAGCAGTCTCAGCTACCCCAGCATCACATCTGCCTGCATGACAACATGATCCCCGCCATGATCATAGACTAAACCTCTGAAACTGTATGTCACCCCAATTAAATGTTCTTTATAAGAGGTGCCATGGTCATGGTGTCTCTTCACAGCAATGAAAGCCCTAAGATACAAACCATATTTATTTAGGCTTGGCTCCACAAATTATAACATTTTCAACAGAACCCTATTCGGCTATTTAAAAAAAAAAATGAACATGAGAATAGTAATGTATATATATAATAATCTTTAAATGTACTGTTAATGAAAAAAGTTAAAGCTTAATATGGTATGTATGGAAACTGTCAACCAGCTGGAACTGTCACAGAAAACATGCATGTTAAATACCTCTGTAAGAGTATACACAGGCAGAGAACTCTCAACAGAGAAATCTAAAAAGACACTTAAGGAAATGCTCAACATCCTTAGTCATCAGAGAAATGCAAATCAAAACAACTCTGAGATTCCATCTTACACCTGTAAGAATAGCCAAGATCAAAAACACTGATGACAACTTTATGCTGGAGAGGCTGTGGGGAAAAGGGAACACTTCTGCATTGCTGGTGGGGATGCAAGCTGGTACAACCCCTTTAGATATCAGTGTGGCGATTTCTCGGAAAATTAGAAAACAACCTTCCTCAAGACCCAGTAATACCACTTTTGGGTATATATCCAAAGGATGCTCAATCGTGCCACAAGGACACGTGCTCAACTATGTTCATAGCAGCTTTGTTTGTCATAGCCAGAAAAATGGATAAGGAAAATGTGGTACATTTACACAATGGAGTACTACACAGCAGAAAAAAATAACAGCTTGAATTTTGCAGAAAAACTGATGGAGCTAGAAAACATTATTTTGAGTGAGGTAACCCAGACCCAGAAAGACAATTATCACATGTACTCTCTCACAGGTGGTTTTTAAACATAAAGCAAAGAAAGCCAGCCTACAAACCACAATCTCAGAGAACTTAGACAACAATGTGGACACTAAGAGAGACTTACATAGATCTAATCTACATGGGAAGTAGAAAGTAGAAAAAGACAAGATCTCCTGAGTAAATTGGGAGCATGGGGACCTTGGGGGAGAATTGAAGGGGGAAGGGGAAAGGTAGGGAGGGGAGCAGAAAAAAATATAAAGCTCAATAAATATTAAAAATGTATAAAAAAATCAAAAATAGTAATATTAAAGCTGATTGGCCTGTAGCAAAACAGGATAAAGTTAGGTGGGGCAATCAAATTGAGGACTGGGATGAAGAAGGGCAGAGTTGGGAAAGAGAGCAGAAAACCATTCAAGAAGCAAGATACTAGAGAACAGGTAAAGCCATGAGCCACACGGCAATACATAATAGAAAATCAATTAATTTAAATGTAAGAGTTAGTAATAAGCCTGAGGTACTGGCTGAGCATTTGTAATTAATATAAATGTCTATGTGTTTATTTGGGACCATGCAGTCAGGAAAAAACCCCAAACTGTGTGTGTTTGCTTCTGAACAAAGATACCCTCTTCAGAAATGCTGAAATAACTGTGTGTGCTTGCTTCTGAACAATAACATCCTCTTCAGGACGCTGGGTGTCTTATTAGCAACTACTAATAGTGTAAATCTGAAATCCAAAATGGAGACACCAACTGGCTGAATCCCAACAATATTAAGTCTTTAAGGTCTTTCATTCTCCATCAACAGGAATGAAATACTGTGCTGCGCATCACTGCCTTGCAAATGCTCCTTCAGCTCTTACTGTGTCAAGTGGACACTGAGAAAACAGCATCAATAAGCTAGACACAGCTTCACCTTACCAGGATTCACTGCTTAGTAAGTATGAACAACGGATGCAAGATTATACAAATAGGATGGCTCAGAGGCTAAGAGCACTGGCTGCTCTTTCAGGTCCTGAGTTCAAGTCCCAGCACCCACACAGTGGCTCACAACCAACCGTAATGAGATTTGGTGCCCTCTCCTGGCCTGCAGGGATACATGTAGGCAGAACAATTAATACATAATAAATCTTTAAAAAAAAGATTATACAAATATTTAATTAATTACACTGTGGTAATACTATAAAAAGAAACTCCAAACTAGCATGCAATCATGAAAAGCCTGCACATTACTGGACTTCAATTCTTTAACTATGAATATGAATCATTATATGAATGACTTTCTAAAATTCCTTTAATTAATCAGTTTTATAAATGTAAAAGTATGGAACTTCCATTTCTGAGACGTTTACACTCATGGGGCCAGCGACGGACAGAGCTTATGAAGGTGCACTGCCGACGACCTGTGTTTCATGCTCAGAGCTCATGTAACGGGGAAAGGGAGAACTGACTCCATACGCACTCTATGGCAAAGGCATGCAGACACACACAATAATTAAAGAGTACTAGCGATATAATAAAGTTTCCCAATATATGAAGTTTTGTTTTTTTTTTTTTTTCGATTTTCGAGACAGGGTTTCTCCGTAGCTTTTTGGTTCCTGTCCTGGAACTAGCTCTTCTAGACCAGACTGTCCTCGAACTCAGAGATCCGCCTGCCTCTGCCTCCCGAGTGCTGGGATTAAAGGCGTGCACCACCACTGCCCGGCTATATGAAGTTTTTGACACAAAAATGTTAAATATTATGCAGAGAAAACCTACTATTACAAATATTCAAACCCAAATTTCAGATAAAAAAAAATTGTGAAATTCTACCCTAACTTCTAAGTAACAAATGGGTAAAAGTACACCCACCATTACCTATCTGTAAGGAAATTACTTCTGAAACCTTCTTGAAAAGTACATTCCAAGGAAACACAATTCAGGAGAGTATCTGGAAGCTCAGCCAGGGAACCTGAACCTCAGATACACTTCTGAGGAAATTCTGATGTGCTTAAGAGTAGAACAAGTAAAAGAAACCTACCTGTGTGGCTTTGTCCCTCATGCAGGGTGCTGCTTGCCCACGACTATCTCGGGGCCAGTGCCCAGCAAGATAAGGAGCTGCAAGTGTATCCAGGGAAGAAGTGCGCCGGATAATACTGGAGGGGCTTGAGGAAGGTGGGCGAGTTTTGTCACCTAGGTATAAAGCAAAAGCATTTACTTAAAAAAAAAAGCTTAGGAGAAAAAGAAGAAACTAAGTATTACATTTTATAAAAGTAAACAAACAGGAACAGGCTAATGTGCAAAGCCCAGGTTCAGGCCAAAACACTACCACAAAAACAGAAGGAACAAGGTATTGATAACACAACTCACAGTTGACTCCAAATGGCTGTATACTATAATTTCATTTACGGGGTATGCTTTGAAATAAGTAAATGCCCTTAGATCAGAACCTTTACCCTTCAGCTGGCATTTCTCTTTAGCAGCGAACTGCTGAGCAGTAAGCTTTGTAAAACGCGGGGATATTTTGTTTGTGGTCTAACAAATGAAGCTCGCCTGAAGAACAGACTGCACAGCCAATTCGCTAGTCTGCCAGAGGCCGGGCAGTGGTGGCGCACACCTTTAATCCCAGCATTTAGGAGCGTGGTGGAAACAGGACAGGATATGGCTGGGCCGAGAGAAGAATGAATTACGCGAGGAGACAGGAGCTCAGGGCATCCAGGCTGAGGACTTGCAGAGAGAGCTTAGCCCATTCAGTCTGAGGATTCAGTAGAGGTAAGAAGTCTTTCTAGTGGCTAGCTGCTCTGAATCTCTAATCTTTCCAGTTTTACCCCTAAATCTGACTCCAGGTTTTTATTAAGACCAATTAGAATTCAAGATACAGTAAAAGGCATTTACCCAACAGCAGCTACTAATTCAGAGATCTTAAAATCAGAATCAAACCAAAACACTAGACGACAGTATCAGAATTAGGATGAGAGTGACTGGAATGAAGAAAAACACGGGATTCAGCCTGGAGAGCTGAACTCTTGTCACTAGCTCTGAAAGTAAGCACGTGCCAATATTCAGCTTCAAACGCTACTTCGTGGTCAATCCCCCCCAATGCTTGTTGGTCCCAACAACTCAGCTGCTTTTATCTCCTAAACGCCCTTGGCCATGGTGTGACCAAAGCTAGGGTTTCTTCAGGATCATAAGGCTCTCTCCATAACCAAACTGAAGGGACTCAGAGCAAGGAGAATGCAGTCCGAAGGATGACATCACAGGGCACACCTGAGACAGGTGCTAATGGGAAGGCGCACTACAGAAGGGAGACATTAACTACTAAAAGAGGAAAGAGAAGGAAAACATATCACTTAAAGATGTAAATACAAAGCAATCAGAGTATCAAAGGGATTATAGAAATCCAGCCCTAATTTAATCATTAAACCCTTTTTCTTCACATCTGTGTATCATTTATGCAGCTCCAGTTAAGCGGGAGTTCTCCCCATCTGAAAAACCATGGTAGGCATGGGGCGGAGGGACGAGAGAGAGTGGGAGTGGTGGTTGCTGACTAGACAGCTACCTGCTGTAATATTAAGATCTGAATTGAGGTTTCTGAGGTTCTTTCCACAAATACACATTCCTGGACCCTACTCTAAAAACTACCAAATCGAAATCTCTAGGGAGTGGGCCTAGAAGTTTTCTACAGAACTGATTATTTTCCTGGTACCCAATAAAATCTTTCTCAAAGACACCAATGTCAACCTCTGGCCTCCGCATGCATGCGTGGGCGCTCACACATACATACACACACACACTCTCTTAATCATGTACAAATGCATTCACTATACACACTAGAAGAAACTACATTCACTGTTTTTATTTTTGGGGGGAAGGAAGTCAGGTAAGTGTAAGCATGGTTAATTTATGCTTAAGTTTAATTCTAACATGGGCTTTATTTCATTTTTTTCTTTTTGCTATGATACTGCCCAACCAGGTCTCAACTTCTGGTTCAAGCTACCCTCCTCCGGCTTCACATTCTCAACTATTGAGATCAATGGTGCATGCCAAATTTAGGCTAAAAAATAGTAAGTAAAGGGCTAGTGAGGTAGATGGCTGTTGGTAAAGCACTTGCCATTCAGTATGAAGACCTGAGTTCCATCACCACGTAAAAAAACTGTTATGGGTGGCATGTGCGTGTAATCTCACTGCTACAAAGGAGACAGGAAGAATTTTGTGGAGTGCTCGCCCCAAGCTAGCCAAACAATGGGTTCCATGATCAGTGAGAGACATGATCTCAAAAAATAAGTTGAGAGCCGGGCGGTGGTGGCGCACGCCTTTAATCCCAGCACTTGGGAGGCAGAGGCAGGCGGATCTCTGGGAGTTCGAGACCAGCCTGGTCTACAAGAGCTAGTTCCAGGACAGGAACCAAAACCACAGAGAAACCCTGTCTCGAAAAACCAAAAAAAAAAAAAAAAAAAAAAAAAAAGTTGAGAGTAACTAAGAATAACTCCCTATATGCACTTATGTGCGTGTGTACACATACAAACGGGCACAAAGAAACACGTAAGACTGTATGAACAATATTATCATTCTAGATTTACATAGTGGCTAGCATCTTGCTTTTCTTAAAGCCGTGTATGTGTGAGAATACTAAGTATAAAAGTTTAGTTACCAGACTCATATCCACTAACAAAACATAACTATATATGACACAGCAGCTGTGTTGGTGATTGTCCCAAGAGGTGCTTCAATACATATGTCTTAGATAATAATTTGCTTTCACAATGGCAACTATTTCATTAAAGCAATGTCTGTTGTGAAAAGCTATCAGAGAAACCTGGCCTCAAAAAAAAAAAAACAAAAAAAAAACAAAAAAACTATCCCTATCTCTCCATGTACCTACAGCTTCTTCATACAGCATGTTTTGATTTAACAGAATAGAAATGTCAAATTTATAAATTCAAGAAAATATGTACCCAAATTATTGTGAGAAATGAAAAGCAATACACATGATTATACATGTTCTAACTAAATCACCACCTGGGATAGTTGCAAGACAGCTGGCCGTCTCATCCGGGGACAAAAAGAACATCCACAATTAAGCAAACTTGTGCATATCTGTGGAAACTTGAACAGGTAAAGCTGTCTGGCACACTTCTTCACCAACAACAACGGTCACTGATTCAGTTCCTGTTAGAACACTAATCAAACAAACCTTACAAATGGGCCTGATTTCATGTCAAGGACTTCCAATTACCCAAGAAGTAACCTCTACCAACCCCACCCTCAGACTGTTGGGACTATTATTTTTATAATGACTCAGAGAAAGGAAGAGTTACATACAGTCACAAGTAAAATCCTAAACGTTTCCTTGTGGCCAAAGAGATGACTCAGCCTGTAAAGGTGCTTGCTACCGAGTCTAATGATCTGAGTTTGATCCCAAGTCCCCACAAGGTAGAAGGCAAGAGTTGATTCCCACCTGTCCTCGCGCGCGCGCGCACACACACACACACACACACACACGTAAAGAAATACAATGAAAAAAACTAACTTTAAAAGGGGCTGGAGAGGTGGCTCAGTAGTTAAAAGCACATCCTGGACCTCTGGCGTCTCTAACTCTAGCTCCAGGAGGATCTGGACCCCTCAGGAACCTGCACATATGTGTGTATGTGCACAGACCCCCCCATATATATATATACATATATAATGATAAAGATAAATCTTCCACACACACAAATATATATAAAATGATAAAAATAAATCTTCCTCAGAGACACACAAATATATAAACATAAGATAAAATGATAAAAATAAATCTTCCTTTAAAACTTTAAAAATATTGAACATTTTCTGTAGAACCCCACCCCTTCCCTTAAACCACACATTTTCTAAAGCCTATGGTGCAATGGTCAACCTGGAAAACAGAATAAGTCGCAGCCTGCTCACAACAGTTTATACCCCCACCCTGGCATTATTCTCTTTCAATCCAAGTTTTGAAAACTGACAAATTTATTGCCTTAACTAATTATGAAGAGGTTGGTGGGGAGGAAATCTCAAAGATCCCCAGCCTCAGTGAACAAAGGCTGTATTTATAAGGAAGTCTGAGGAAGAGCCCCGACAGCTGACAAGACCCTTTACGACCTGGCAGATTATCTTCAGTCTCAATCCCTCTGGAGTCTTGTCAACAGCAGTCTCCAGTGTGTGCCAAGTCTCCAGGTCTGTTTTTCTCTGCTTTGATCACCCTCATATCCCTTTCTTTAGTTTGGCTAATTCATGAAGTCATTCCTCTAGAAATCTTCCTTCAACAGTCACCCATACCCAACAAACAAAAGCTCCCCACTCCCATGTGCTGAGGTAGCATGAGTCAAGGAAAAAGTCCTGTGCTTCTCAAACAGAGTAACAGAGTAAAACAGCAATTCTGCTTCGTTCCACTGTTAAGGTACCTGACATATAAAAGCATCTCTGTATATGGCCAATAGGGGAAACATTAATGTCCTTAGTTATGAGGAAAAATCACTTATACCAAATGTGGCAGATTTGATATGTAGAGAAGAAAATGTCTTCTATTAACAACAGGTATGTGCAATAAATTCAGACACTTTTCTGTTCAAAGTAAATCCAAACAATGGCTCAAACATGCTTAACTTGTTCTTTAAAAAACAAAGTCTATGAAAAGACTATGCACAGCAAGTCGTAACACTGAAATTTTCAATCAAGGCCTTGGGCTCTGGAATTCAGAGCTCCAACTCCTAGTTCCAGACAAACTGGTTCTCTGTAAACATCAATGACACTAGCAGAGCATCTGAAACCATGACCGCTAGATATTCCTTTGTACAAGGTCTGTGACCCTTGCTGTGTTGTGTTAGATCTGCATACCTGTAGAACTTCCATTATCCACAAAATCAACAAGTAGAAAGGGTAGATGTTGAGAAAGGGAGGACACTTTTCCTTTTCAAGTGTAAAAATGAAAAGACTGTAAGCAAACCTAACAAGTCCACCCTACTCCCACAAATTTTCAAAAGGCCATTCTCTAGTGATAGCTCTTCCAGATTCTGCTCTTCCAGGGTTCAATTCCCAGCAACCACATGGTAGCTCACAAACATCTTTACCTCTAGTCCCAGGGGACTCAATGCCCTCTTCTGACCTCTCTCTACAAGTGGCACACATAACAAACATGCAGGAAAAACATCCATACACATGCTGGATGTAGGGCTGAACCTCTAATATAGGGCATTTGGGGGAAGTACACAGCAGAAATGATTCTCTTTCTCCTTAGCGATATTTTTTTTTTTTTTTGGTTTTTTTTTCGAGATAGGGTTTCTCTGTGGTTTTTTGGAGCCTATCCTGGAACTAGCTCTTGTAGACCAGGCTGGTCTCGAACTCCCAGAGATCCGCCTGCCTCTGCCTCCCAAGTGCTGGGATTAAAGGCGTGCACCACCACCGCCCGGCCTTAGCAATATTCTTAAAGTCTGTTCTTTCCTTCCTTTGACAGGGTCCTGTAGTTCAGGCTGCCTTCAAACTCACTAACAGTGGCTGGCCTTGAACCGCGTGACCCTCAGGCCTCCACCTACTGAGAGCTAGGATAGCAAGTATGCATCACCACGTACAGAAATGTTTACACCAATTAATGCAATCACACCTATCTACTATCTTGCTATTTATTTTTTCCCTGTCCCAACCGTCTGTTCTTTCTCCCCTTTTCCAAACTTTGGCTAGTTAAACATCTACAGACACACTAACTATATTTTTCTTTGAAGTTTTGCTCAATTATTCTAAGGGCTTTTAACCATACGCACATTTACCTCATCATAGTATGTCTTCAAATTAGGTTATACCATTTTACATACAACCTAAGACTATTTCCACTACTGCTTCTGTCCTTTGTATCACTGTAGTCACAGAGCTTATGCATACATTATAGAGCCACAGTATGTTATAATTCTGTAATAAAGCAATCATCCTGTAAAGAAATCAAATAATAATAAAAATGTGTTTATCTCACTCATCTGCTGCCTCTGGTGCCATTGACTCCTTTGTAAAGTTAAGTCTCCATCTGATATCATTTCCCTTCCCCACAAAGAGCCACCTTTACTCCTAGTAGGACAACTTCCCATATACGGAAAGTACATATAGCCTTTAAAGGACATTTTGGTTGTGTGTGGTATTTAGTTTTACAATTTACCTCCTAGCATTTCAAAATATTCCATTCCGTTTTCTGCCTTATTTTGGTTTTGCCAAGAAATCTTTCTTCTTTTGTTATTCCTCAATAACATTTTCTCAGCTATTTTTATCCAACACAAGTTCTCAGTTGTTTGGTTACAATCTGCCTTAAATGATCTTCTGTGAGTTTATTCTTCTCAGGATTAACTGAACTTCAACCAATTAGGTTAGATTTTTATAAAGGTAAAAATTTTCAACCGTCTTTTTTAAGATTCTCTTTTCTCTACCTTTATTTCTGGAAGTACAATTCCATCTATATTGTTGGAGTCTTTATTCTGTGTTTTTTAGGTAGTTTCTATCATTATGCTTTCAAGTTCAATGATTTCTAAATCAGTTCCCACAAAGTTGTCCTCTGAGATCCACACACATGGCCACACAATCTTCTCAGATTCTCTCTCTCTCTCTCTCTCTCTCTCTCTCTCTCTCTCTCTCTCTCACACACACACACACACACACACACACCCCTAAATAAAAGTTGCCAGTTTATTTCACATATTTCTTGGATTCTACCATCTCTTCATTACAGTTCACATATTCTTGCATTGAATAAATTGCTTTATTAGATTCCAGATACTATGACAATGTTCAAGTACTTGGATTTTTCTATTGTCCTTTGAAAATTATTGGGCTTTATTTTTTTTAAAAATATTTATTTATTTATTATGTATACAATATTCTGTCTGCGTGTATGCCTGCAGGCCAGAAGAGGGCGCCAGACCTCTTTACAGATGGTTGTGAGCCACCATGTGGTTGCTGGGAATTGAACTCAGGACCTTTGGAAGAGCAGGCAATGCTCTTAACCGCTGAGCCATCTCTCCAGCCCCTTGGGCTTTATTTTGAAAGTCAGTTACAAAATCTGTAGATCAGCTTGATCCTTTAAAGTTTGTTTTGATCTTACTTTAAGAAAAAAAAATAATGAGATAACCCTTTCTCTAGAATTTAGCCCTACTATCAAGGCATGGTCCTTCTAGAGACTCTACTAAACATGTGAACAATCAAAATATCACTCCATCTGGTCAGTGTTTAAACACTCACTGAAGTAGAGAACCCTCGGGTCATTCCTTGTCCAGCCTTGAGGGAGCTTCTTGATAAGCAAGTTCTACATAACTCCTTTAGCAAAGACTGAAGGAGACTCTGAAGTTTTTGTCTTTTTTATGTAACTTCTTCTGTGAAACCAGGACTAACTCTTTCCAGTCAATGCAACCTCCCTCAAGCCTATTTCTATCCCACCGATCTAATCAGGCACCACGTTCTGAGACGCCCCTGCGTGCACACAGGAAGTCAGTCAGGAATCACGTTCCCACACGTTTGCTGTGTGACATCTGAAGGCAGCTGACTCTCCAGTCATCTTTAAGCAACCGTGTACGCTTACCCTAGCGTGTTGACTGGCACAAAGGTCTCTCTGGGCACTGCCACCACGTTCTGAGACGCCCCTGCGTGCACACAATCTGGAAGTCTGTCAGGAATCACGTTCCCACACGTTTGCTGTGTGATAAGCAACCATGTACGCTTACCCTAGCGTGTGGACTGGCACAACGGTCTCTCTGGGCACTGCCACCACCAGCACCACTCTCAGCCCTTCAGAGGTCTCTTCCCGGCAGTCCCTTCTAAACACTGCTCGCTCTCATACTTGAGCAGGTTCCATTTTTCTCTGAAATAAGCTGTTTTGTACACTCGCAAACTAACAGCTGCTTCCATTCTTTTGTCCCACTTTCTCCGTTTGCCTTAGGAGAGAGTTTCAGCATCAGAACCAGAAACAAAAGTATCTTCGTGTCCATGTACTCACAGTTCAGCTTCAACTGACTTACGATTTGTCAGCTGAAACTATAAATCTCTCCAGGAATTGTTTTATTTGTTGAGTCAAGGACTATATAATAAAGAGCAAAACAAATAGTGAATACAACCACCACTGAGCAATTAACATTTGCTGGGCACTGACTGAGTTCTCTTTACATTACCTTCCTTTAAATCTTACAATGAGACCTTGAATTAGAGATTACCTCACATCTTAGTTTTTATTGTCAACTTGACACAACCTAAAGCCACCAGGAAAAGAGGGAACCTCAGTTAAAAACTGCTTGAAACTGGGCACAGTGGCTCACATCTTTAATTCCAGCATTAGGAGGCAGAGGCAGAAGGATCTTTGTAAGTTTGAGGTCAGCCTGGGCTACAGAGTGAATTCCGGGACAGACAGGACTACACACAGAGACCCTATATAAAACAAAACAGAAACTACAGAACAAATTCTAATTGTTCTTAATAATAAAAACCCAAAGTAAAGTATTAGGGGGTGAAAGCTGAGAGATCAGAGAAGCAGTACAGGCAGCCACTAGAGAGTATAGTAATATTTTATTTGTATTTTAATAAAGCTTGCCTGAAGATCAATGTGCAGAGATAAGCCACTAGAGGCCAGGGAGTGGTGGCAAACACCCTTAATTCCAGGACTCAAGGCCACCCTGGGCTACTGGCTACCCGAGATTGCAGCTGTCTAAAAGAGAAATGGACCTCACACAAAGGTGATCCAACACTCAAAAGTCACACGCCTTTAATCCCAGCACCAGGGAGGTGGAGATGGTAGTGATATGGCTGGGCGGAGGGGGTATTTAAGGCAGGAGGAGACAAGAGATCATTGCAGTCTGAGGTTTGGTGTAAAGCATTGCAGTCTGCAGTCACGCTGAGGACACGATCGCCCCTTTGTTTGAGCCTTGGTAGAGGTTAAAACTCTCAAGTTGCTTGGCTGTTTTGCTTTTCTGATCTTCAGTTTGAACCCCAATATCTGTCTCTGGGTTTTTAATAGTTGTGCTACAAGAGAGACCTTTTACCTCTACTAAATCCTCAGACTGCGTCTCAGCTTCTGTCTCCTCTGCTGTTGTTAAATAGACAAGCTGTCAAACTGTCTTCTAAATATTTATGCTTCAAAATATAGATTAGAGATGCCCTCAAGCTTGTGTAGGCTTTAAAATTCTGCAGTGTCAGCAGCTCACGGAGAGACTTGTAACTGATCCAAGTACCCAGTAAGTGACTTCTGGGTGTTCAGCCCTAACTGGGACATCTGTATCAAGAACACACACACCCTAAAACATCCTGGGGGAGGGGGCAGAAATTGGGAGTGTTGTGGAATGCTATCTTCTGGACACGACACAGCCTTGTGCTCATGAACTCATTACAGCTGTCGTTAGCTGCACACAAGCAGGCAACACTCACTAAGCTACCCCCAAAAAGGGAGAGAACATGAAGGGAAGGGTGTGCTGGAAGTTTCTGGGGGGAATGAAGTGGGAGAGAAAGGGGTTTACATGTATGAAATTGTCAAAGAATAAAAGATGTTCCACGTATGTATGTGACATATGTGTACACATACAAATAGATGAGAAACACCTAACATGTAGAGAGCCTTATACTTCCTTCCCAGATAAATGTAAATAAAGTGATCCGGTAGAAATCTCACTGGATAGTCTGAAGGGCAAAGAAAAAGAAGACCATCTTTTTAAGGTTGCTTATGAAGAGAAAAACTCTACAATGACCAGCCTGTTACTGTTTCAGCTTATTGGGCATATATTTTTTGGACCTATGGTCTAGCTATGCGGCCCTGACTAGTCTGAAATTTACACGTAAGCCAGGTTTTGCCTGGAACTTGCTGCAATCCTCCAGCCTCAGCCTCTCAAGTGCTGGGCTTCACAGATGTAAGCTATCCAACCTGACTTAAAAAAAAAAAAAAAACACTGGTGCTAGCACCCAAGGTACTATGTAGCTCAGACGGGCCTTAAACTTGTGATCCTCCTGCCTCAGCCATAGAAGAAACTGCCACGGTAGGCCACACCTAGAAAGACTGGCCCTTAATTCATCACTGTACAGCCAGCACTGGCAATGCTTTTCTCATTAAGATGCAAAGCAAATAGTAAGAGGAAATGCTTACAATGAAGTACGGACTTAGCCCTGTAGCAGGCACAGCTTCAGCCAACTATATAATCAGAGTGTACGCTACCTTAGTTCATGCCAAGGCCTCTTTCTGTGTTAGCTTACAAAGAATTAAAAATAAAATTTAAAGCACTCACACACTAAAATTAGCAGATCTATAAGCACTCAAAAAAAAAAAACCTGTGTATTAACATTTGTTTTCAAAGAGAGATAGTAAAGGAACAAAATACAAAAGGTATGCACAATTTCAACCAAACTTTTAAGTTTCAGACTTCGGAAGGCACTTTCAGAATTAGGCGGCCAATATACACATGACACTGTGCATGCTGATGTCCACATCTTTTGCTTCAAGTCTCTCTCCTACTTCTATGTGACCTGTATTCAGAACTGCTTGCGTTATAATAGAAAAAAGTGAGTTCCGTCTGGACCAACCCTCCCAGCTGGCCCTTCAGGGCTGCCTCATTTCCAAGGCATTCATTCACTGAGCATCTATTACAGATACGGAAATGAAGAAGAGAAAAGGGTTTCTGAGGTTGGAAAGCTGCTTTAACAGAGCAAGTAAGGCACACAAAGCCAACAAATACACCCGGTGCTAACACACAAAGCAAAGCAGAAGCTTGGACAAGGTAACCTCTGAAAGGGCTGAGGAACAGAACAGACAGAGGCTGAAGTAACTGAAGACTGGTTCAGCTGGAGAGAGGAGAACCGAGGGGCCTGAGGGAAGGCACTCCTGGAATATTAAATACCATCTAATACTGTTTCCCACAACCATCGCAATCAACAAGATTTAAGGTGGGGCTGAAGAGATGGCTCAGTGGTTCACAGCACGGGTTACTCTTACAGGTTTCACTTTTTTCTGACAAAAATAGTTTGTAATATATGCTGTGGAATAACTGTAGGAAAATAACCTCTCTCCTCTCTCTCTCCTAAGACAGGGGTTCTCTGTATTTTGGGGGCCTGTCCTACAACTAGCTCTTGTATACATGAACTCACAGAGATCCGCCTGCCTCTGCCTCCCAAGTGCTGGGATTAAAAGTGAGCACCAGCCGGGCGGTGGTGGCGCACGCCTTTAATCCCAGCACTTGGGAGGCAGAGGCAGGAGGATCTCTGTGAGTTCGAGACCAGCCTGGTCTACAAGAGCTAGTTCCAGGACAGGCTCCAAAACCACAGAGAAACCCTGTCTCGAAAAACCAAAAAAAAAAAAAAAAAAAAAAAAAAAAAGTGAGCACCACTACCACCCGGCCTGTATTTCTCTTTTTAAAAGTGATTTATGTTAATATAGCATCTGAACCTTGACCAATTTTCCCACCTCACCCCGTTATGCCCACAAACAGGCAGTAGAATACAATGGTGCAAACAGAGGCTCCACCACCAGATGAATTAAAACCCTGAACTGGCTACGCATGGCAGGACATGCCAGAAGGAATGAGCTCAAAGCCAATCTAGGCTACATGACAGACATGTCTCAAAAATAATCAAAAAAAAAAAAAATTAAAGGGAGAGGGAAGAAAAAGAAAAGAAATTCCCCAACCTGCTAATTACTGAATGCAAGTTCTTGGCTTTGGGTGTGAGGCTTATCTCTGCATTATCAACTTCCTTCTGTATAAAATGAAGGTGTTACAGCAGTCCTTTCTTTTGGTTTCTTGGGATTTTTTGTTTGTTTGGGACAGGGTCTCACTTTGTAGCACAAGCTAGCTTGGAACTCACTAAGTGGACCAGACTGGCCTTGAAAAGAGTATAGTTTTGAGCCACCATGCAAAGTGGTAGAAGTCTTTTTAAGACTTACAAAAATTTAAATTAAACCAAAACGTAGGTGCTGGGGAGATGGCTCAGCAGGTCAAGGCATTTGTTGCACACGTCTAACAACTTATTTGATCCCTCCAACCCATAAGAAGGGAGACGAGAAACTGTCTTTTGATTTCCACAAGCACACCGTGGCACGTCCCCCTACACACACACAAATACAATTAGGTGATGAGAGATGACTTAGCAGTTAAGGGGCATGCTGGTCTTCCAGGACTGGAGCTCGGCTCCCAGCACCCAAATCAGATGACTTACTGTCACCTGTAAGTCTGTCACCAAGGGGTTCAACGCCCTGAGGGTGATATGCATATATATATATATAAACAAATAAGCAATAAAATAAACATCTTTAAGAAAATTAGAGCCGGGCGGTGGTGGCGTACGTCTTTAATCCCAGCACTCGGGAGGCAGAGGCAGGCGGATCTCTGGGAGTTCGAGGCCAGCCTGGTCTACAAGAGCTAGTTCCGGGACAGGCACCAAAGCTACAGAGAAACCCTGTCTCAAAAAAAATCAAAAAAAAAAAAAAGAAAATTAGAATTGTCTCTGCAATAGCACAAAAAGTAATTACCTCTTTCTCATCTCTTGTCACCTCTTTCTTATATATTTAAAATGTGTTCAATCATGATACTTACATAGAGAATATAATCTGATCAAAAACTAATAAAGTTTGCTTTTATAAGTTTATATCTCAACAAGTAAAACAGGCTGGGAAGATGGGTCGGTGGTTAAAGCGCTTGCCATGCAAGCATGAGGACGAGCTGGCGTCCCCAGAACTCATGTAAATGAGTCTGTTTACACAGGTCCAGCCTCAGAAGTAAAGGCAGAATTCCGAGAACACAAGGTTTCAAGACTAGCCATACTGGAGAGCTCTGGTTTTCATAAACAAACCCTGCCTCATGGATGATTCCTGACATTAACTTTTGGCAGGCTTGTGAACACACACAGGGGTTTCGGGGGGGGATACAACTCATCCCAAAGAAGTAGCTCTACATTTAAAAAAAAAAAAAAAAAAAAAAAAAAACCACACTCCAAACTCAACTAAAGTTGAGGGACAGGAAGATAGCTCAGGTGAAAAATGTGCTTTCCCTTACAGACATGAGAGCTTAAACTGGACCCCAGGTAACCATGTAAAAATGCTGAGCATGGTGGCACAGCTTGTAATCCAACCACTGGGGAGGCAGAGGGAGGAGGATCGTTAACTCATTGGCTAGTCTAATTGGTGAGCTATAGGCCACACTGGATGGCGTTTCTAAGCACAATCAAGAAGAAACGTTCTCTGGAATCTAAAATGACTGAAAGACACTTAAGGAAATGCTCAACATCCAATCAGAGAAATGCAAATCAAAACAACTCTGAGATTCCACTTTAACACCTAAAAGCATGGTCAAAAACACTGATGACAACTTATGCTAGAGAGGATGTGGGGTATTAGTATAGCGATTTCTCAGAAAATTAGGAAACAATCTTCCTCAAGACCCATCAATACCACTTTTGGGTATATAATCCAAAGGATGCTCAATCATGCCACAAGGACATGTGCTCAGCTATGTTCATAGCAGCTTTGTTTGTCATAGCCAGAACCTGGAAACAACCTAAATGCCCCTCAGCCAAAGAATGGATAAGGAAAATGTGGTACATTTACACAATGGAGTACTACACAGCAGAAAAAATGACATCTTGAAATTTGCAGGCAAATGGATGGATCAGGAAACATCATATTGAGTGAGGTAACCCAGACCCAAGAAAGACAAATATTATGTACTCACTCATAAGTGACTTTTAGATATAAAACAAAGAAAACCAGCCTACAGTCCACAACCCCAGAGAACCTAGATAACAAAGAAGACAGACTTACATGGACCTAATCTACATGGGAAGTAGAAAAAGACAAGATCTCCTGAATAAACAGGGAGCATGGGGACCATGGGAGAAGGTAGAAAGGGAGAAAGACAACTTTAAAAAAAAAAAAAGGTCCTCTATCCTCCACACAGGCACACATGTACATGAACATCAACACAAACAAGCATCTATACACAAACACATGTACCCACATTCATCAAAAAGTGTGCAATTCTGTAAACAGTATATCATCCTATTGAAATTTTTAAAGGTTCAGTCAGGCATAGTGGCAAACGCTTTTAATTTTAGCACTCAGGAGGCAGAGGAAATTGGATCTCTGAGTTCAAGGCTAGCCTTGTCTACAGAATGAATTCCAGGACAGTCAGGGGAAAGCAGAGACACTATCTTGAAAAGCCAACAAATAAAAAAAGCAAACTCTTCCCTGAAAAGGACATGATAGTAGAGTTTTTTTGTTTTGGGTTTTGTTTTTGTTTTGTTTTCTAAGACAGCGCTTTTCTGTATAATAGTCCTAGAACTAGTTCTGTAGGCCAGGCTGGCCTTGAACTCACCGAGATTTGCCTGTAAAGGCCTGCACCCACAACTCTCCAGGTCAGTAGTAAATATTTTTTAATTAATTATTATTATTATTTTTTTTTTTTTTGGTTTTTCGAGACAGGGTTTCTCTGTGGTTTTGGAGCCTGTCCTGGAACTAGCTCTTGTAGACCAGGCTGGTCTCGAACTCACAGAGATCCGCCTGCCTCTCCCTCCCAAGTGCTGGGATTAAAGGCGTGCGCCACCACCGCCCGGCTTAATTAATTAATTTTATTTTATGTTTATCAATGTTTTGCTTGCACGTATGTCCGTGTGAAAGAGTCAGACAGTTGTTAGCAGTCATGTGGTGCTGGGAACTGAACCTGGTTCTTCTCAAAGAGCAGTCAGTTCTCTTAACCACTGAGCCATCTTTCCAGCCCCCAACAGTAAATATTTTTAATTTTAATTAATTTATCGTCTCTATATCTACCTCTGCTGTTTGTAGCAAGAAAGCCGTCATAAATAAGTACAGACGACCATGCTGGCCTCTAGCTTGCTACGCAGCTAAGGCTAACCCCCCACTCCCGATTCTACTGCCTCTGCTCCTAAAGCTGGAAGTGTAGGTAAGATCACTACACCTGGCCAATGTGAATAGAATGGAAAAAGGTTTTGTCAACGATGAAATAAAAAGAAGTCTGTACAGAGGCCTCAGATGTAGATGGCTGCACTGTTAGCACTGTGGTACAGAAAATGGGAATGTACATTTCTCCTGTCTGAGGCATGATCATACTGCCCATATTCTGATCTATTTGGTGTTCTTTTCTGCCTCTACCCTTTGGTACACTCTGTTTCACCTCCCAAATAATTCACTCATGTCAGTTCTTCAAGTCTCAGCTTTGAAGACACTTGAGTTTCCAGGGCAGTCTGTACTTCTCCTTCCTTAAGACTCACTAGATTTGATTGCTGTTTGGAACCTGTCTATTACAGAGTGTATAAAGAGAACCTTACATGTTTCAAATCATGTTTAAATTTTACAGGACTTAAAACTATTTAATGCATTTACTTGTGTGTGTGCACATGAGAGTGCATGCTTACCTCAGCATATGTATGAAGGTCAGAGAAAAACTTGCAGGAGTATTTCTCTCTTCCTACCATGTGCGACCTGGGGATCAAATTCAGGTTGCCAGACTTGGTGAATGGCACCTTTACCCACTGAACCATCTTGCTAACCCTTTAAGTTTTAAAATAATATTTATTTCTTTTGTGTATGCACACAATGTGCACATGTAGTCACCCATGTGCCTTTGGGAGGCACTGCAGACACAGTTGTATCACTCATGGCTGCTTTCTGTTTTTTAACAGTTCTCCTATATCATCTTAGTAATCTACAAAGCTGAGTTGTAGCAGGGAAATATTTTCTAGAGCACGAATGTATACTTAATATAATTTTCTATTTACACTCAAATGTTTATTGTTTTCATTGTAGAATATTTACAACTAAACACTGTAGAAACCACAGCTAAACATCTTAACGGTTTACACAAATACCTCAGACCTGGAGAACCACCACCTTAGTAAACAAAACAAAACAAAAAAAAATCATACGAAGCAATTGCTTTAACACTGCTTTGGTTTGGGGCCCAATAAAGCTTTCAATGGTTAAAGATTTCAAACAGTACTTTTACATAGTCGGATTTAAACATTAATAATGAGTAACAACTACTGGTGTGTGGTGGTTTGAGAGAAAACGGCCCCACAGGCTCATAAGGAGTTGCACGTTAAGAAGGTGTGTCATTATTGGAGTAGGTGTGGCATTGTTGGAGGAAGTGTGTCACTGGGGGTGGGCTTTGAGGTCTCAGAAGCTCAAACCAAGTGTAGTACTCTCTCCTGCTGCCTGTGGATCTGGTTGCAGAACTCTTAGCTTCTCTCCAGCACCATGTCTGCCTGCATGCTGACATACTTCCCACCATGATGACAATGCACTAAACCTCTGAAATATAAGGTAGCCCCAATGAAACGTTTTTCTTTGTAAGAGTTGCAGTGGTCATGGTGTCTCTTCACAGCAATAAAACCCTAAGACCACTGGTAAGCCTGAATTCTCTGTAGGAATAAATCATTACAATAAATAAAACTGAGGGGAAAAAAAAAACTTAAAGCAGCAATATATAAGTACCAAAAACAAGCCCCAAGAAGAGGAAATGGGAGGCAGATTTGATCAGCACATTATATGCATATATGAATATTAAACATAAAAAAAGTGCTAAGAGTTGAAAATTATTGTTCTAAGGGCTGCAGGAGTGAGAATAAAAGAGATTTCATTATAAGTATACCGCTTTTGTGATTTTTAATTATTTACAAGTAGTCTGGTTAAAAAGTTAATTTTAAAACATAGCATTAAGACGAGTGTGGTATATCCCCCCCCCCAGGAGTTTAAAGACAGAAGTTGCTGCCTTTCTCAATTTCCTTCCCTTCAATTGCTATCTGTCATCTTGCACCACACCCATGCCCATTTCCCTCCTTAGTAGATAAAAGAGGCGTTGTCAGTGGTTTCTGAGACTTCCAGACCAGGTGCTAGCGCCAACACCTGTCCATCTTTCACGGCCATCATCCCATGACCTGCACTTTTCCCTGTTTTACTGAAACAGGGAACATGCTGAAATTTTCCTCATCCTGGAATAAATGGACCCTCCTAGCACAACGCTTTGTCAGCCTGCTTCCTTCCACTGACATCAGAGCAACGTAAGAGGGTTAATACCCTCTGTTAACTGGTTAATACCCACTGTTAGTTATCAAGCCAGTGAGCGAGCGCGCTATGAGACAGGGTCTAGACTGTTAACTGGGGTGGGAAGATCGACCCCAAATGAGGGTCACACCATTCCATGGGTGTGGACTGAGTGACGCTAGCACTTACCTTTCTCCTTCTTAAAGCAGGCCCATCTCACCATCCGCTTGACCCTCCTGCCACCGGCACTGCTACACCATAACGGACTCTACCTCGACTGTGAGACAGAGCAACCCCACCCTTAAACTGTGTCTGTCAGGGATTCTGTCCCGGACCAGCGACTAAGACAGGAACGTGACACAAAGACCGGGGTGGCCTGGGGGTGGCTGTGGAGGGCCCTTGGTAAACCTGACTCTGGCTCTTAGGAATGTGGAAGAGTTTAGAACCTCAGGCCATAAGACTTCCAAATTCTAAGCAGAAAGCCCCAATCGGCCCATTCTGGTGGGAACCTGCAAGACAATACTCAGATAAACATGGGCACAAGGTTTCAAAGGAGAGGACTCTACTAGGATTTGGGCTAGAGGCCATTCAGGTGGTGTGTCGGCAAAACGCCTGGCCGCACTCTGCCCATGTCCTAAGAGCCCGAGTGGCATTCAGGCTTCACAACAGCTGTCACTGCTCCCTATTCAGGTCCACAGTGGAAGGGAGCAACAGGCACAGCGGAAAGATGAGGAAACACAAAATTTGGCAAGAAAAAGGAGTGTGCCTTCAAAGTTACAGACAAGGCAATTTTGAAAGCAGCTGTCTTGCTGAAGAGCTTAGGACCCACTAAAAGGAAATGATGCTAGCCACCTGGGATATCAGGAAAGGTGCCCTGCCGGAAAGACTCTACCCACTGATGGTTCCATTCTGTGACGTTCACTTGAGTGCCAACTAAGAATACCACTGAAGAAGAGGTGTGCTGCCAGCAACCCCTTGCCTAGGAAGTGTTTCCCCAAAGTCAGTCTGTGATATGGTCAAAAGTTAATGCAAGGGGGTTCAAGCAGAACTCAGAGTGCCATGAACATGCTACTGGTTTTGCAGATATTAAAGATTTATGAGTGTGGGGAGCCAGGTAGTGGTGGTGCACACCTTTAATTCCAGCACTTGAGAGGCAGAGGAACGAGTTCCAGGGCAGCCAGGGCTACACAGAGAAACCCTGTCTCGAAAAGCCAATAAATAAATAGATGAATGGATAGATGGAGGGAGGGGACAGGAGAGAGGGGGGCTGCTACATCTGAGAAGATGCTCTGCACTTAACACTTCTAGACGGTTCTGGACAGTCTTTTGGAAGACTATGGGGACTCTGGAAATCAGACGGAATTTGTTTTACATTATGAGATGGCCAAGAGCCTATGGAAATGAAGGGTGGGAGGATTATATCTGGGTAGCAGATTGATGGGGTGGATTTATGACAGCATAGTCGACTTGGCTCTAGAATCACTCAGGAAATTAAACCTCTGGGCATGTCTATGAGGGAGTTTCCAGACCCAGTTAACTGAAGGAGACTCACTGTAAATATAAGCAGCATCATTCTATAGGCCGGGATCCTGAACTGAAGAAAAAGGAGAAAAGGGGTTGAGCATCAGTGATGTCCCTGTCTGTGCTTCCTTCTATCTTTACGTTCCCTGACTACACAATGTGACCAGCTTCCTCACACTCCTGAGACCACAAAGGATCATACCCTCAAACTATGAACCAAAAAACAAGGGGGGGGGGGGGTCATACAACCAGAAAAAGAAAACAAAAATAAACTTGTTCTTAAAAATGCTGTGGCCGGGCGATGGTGGCGCACGCCTTTAATCCCAGCACTTGGGAGGCAGAGGCAGGCGGATCTCTGAGTTCGAGACCAGCCTGGTCTACAAGAGCTAGTTCCAGGACAGGCTCCAAAACCATAGAGAAACCCTGTCTCGAAAAACCAAAAAAAAAGAAAAAAAAAAAGAAAAAAAATGCTGTGATATTACAACATAGTAACAACAAAAATAGCAAACACTATTCCCTCCCTCACTACTCTGGTCTGATCTGTGGCCCGGCATGCTGATAGTCACGTTTTCAGCCATCACCAACTGACCGACACGCCAATTCAAAAGCCTGTTCTATCAACTCAGACTAACTGTTCTCTTCACAGAATCTAAACGAATCTTTAACACCGCCTCCCTTAAATGCAGGCTTTCTTGTACTTTCTCAGTACTAATCTATTTCTCCTCTCATTGAGTTCTCAGAGTTCCTCTCTGGCACACCTGCAATCTCCACCAAGCTGTCACAAACAAAAACAAAACACCCTGACATGCTTGTTTTCTCCATCATCACATACATACCCAGCAACTGATCCTTTTAGGTGTGTCCACATACAAACACTTAGCAAAAGTATTTAACAGATGCATTCTGAATTGAGGTGAGTTGAGTCCCAATTTCTTACCCCCTTTTCTTTTTCTTTTTCTTTTTTTTTTTTCTTCGGTTTTTTGAGACAAGGTTTCTCTGTAGCTTTGGAGCCTGTCCTGGAACTAGCTCTTGTAGACCAGGCTGGCCTCGAACTCAGAGATCCGCCTGCCTCTGCCTCCCAAGTGGTTTTTTCTTAAGATTCATGTTATGTGCTCTGTCTGCATACGCCTGCATGCCAGAAGAGGGCACCAGATCTCATTACAGATGACTGTCGGCCACCATATGGGAATTGAACTCAGGACCTCTGGAAGAGCAGTTGCTACTCTTAACCTCTGGGTCATCTCTCCAGCCCCCGTTTACTCCCCTTTCAAATTTCATTCATGAGTTCTAAAAGTGTTATTAGCCACATTACAGAAAATTACATAGATTTCAAGAAGGCACAAAAGATGTCTAAGATTTCGGCTTGTTTCTCTACTCCAAATCTGCTTCCCCATGGTCTACCAATTAGAATCAATTCCACTACCATTCTCAATCCCACATCCAATGTGTGACCACAACAAAAGGCTGTTGATCATTCCCCCGGGTGCCATGCCCACATCTCAATTCAGGTGTTTGATACTTTTGTAAATTACTAACCTCCATAGTCTCCCATCTCAAAATTCATAACCTAAACCTACACTATAACCCATACCTTAGTCTAAGAATATAAACCGTGGCCGTCTGGCTCCAGAACAAGTATTATTATTATTATTTTTTTTTTTTGATTTTTCGAGACAGGGTTTCTCCATAGCTTTTGGTTCCTGTCCTGGAACTAGCTCTTGTAGACCAGGCTGGCCTCGAACTCACAGAGATCCACCTGCCTCTGCCTCCCGAGTGCTGGGATTAAAGGCGTGCGCCACCACCGCCCGGCCAGAACAAGTATTATTAACTATGGAAAATATTCTGATTCGTTTTAGTCCAAATTGAAGTTAGTTCATATTATTCTACTCAGGGATATTCTGAAATATGCCTTCTACTCTTTTCCTACTCCAATATCCCCCTAAATTGTATATTTTAAGTGACACATGACTGACTACGCATGGCATATGTACTGTCACTGCTCTAAGACAACAGCCAAGTACAGTTCTCCCCTTTCCAATCATCAAAAGCCACCTCCTCGGAGACAACTTTTGTTTGTACTGCACAGTAACAGTAGTTCAACCAAATATGCAGAACTAAACTTAAGTGAAAATTACATTACAAGCCAAAATGATTCCCATGAAGGTGTGAAATCAGCAACTATCCTCCAAATGTTAAAGAAACGCTGAATTTCAGAGTTATTTCACAAAATACTACAAAACAGACCTCAAACTTGCCACAAATAAGGAGTGTTGGTGCCCTACTTGAGTATGCCTACTAGTTCAAAGAAGTGCGTCTCCTGGAGCTGTAAAGATGGCTCAGGATCAAAAGCACATATTCTTCCATAAGATGCATTCAGATCCCAGCACCCACACCATGCTGCTCACAACCCCCATGTAGCTCCAGCTCCTGGAGGAGCCAACATCCTATTCCCAGGCACCTACTTCACGTTGACACAAGAATGCATACACACATACATATACACAATTTAAAATACGCATTTTTTTTTAAAAAGTACATCTTTTCTTGGCACGTTCCCACCCCAATTAATGGTCATATTCACACAAGGCACATAATGTAAAAGAAAACACATCTTTTAAAAAATGGTTTAAACCCAGTGTAGTGGGGTTCATGCCTTTAATCCCAGTACTTGGGAAGCAAAGGCTGGAGGATCTCTGAGTTCAAGGCCAGCCTGGTCTACAGACAGAGGGTTCCAAAACAGCCAGGATTTACATAGACAATCCTGTTACAAAACAACAAAACAACAAAACAAGCACTTGGGAGGCAGAGGCAGGCAGATCTCTGTGAGTTCGAGACCAGCCTGGTCTACAAGAGCTAGTTCCAGGACAGGCTCCAAAACCACAGAGAAACCCTGTCTCGAAAAAACAAAAAAAACAAAACAACAACAAAAAAAAACCCAACAAAACAATACACATCTTGTTATCAACAACATCAGTCACAGCACAAAAATCACATAAATACTAAATTGATTTCCCTCCCCCCCCTCCAGTTTTCAAGCCATGTCTTTGAAGGCTCTGCACTACTAGGAGGGACTTTCAAGACCTAAAATTAGACCTAGACGCTGACTCTTTTGTTGTTGTTTTTCGGGTTTGTTTTTAAAGACAGGGTTTCTCAGTAGCTATGGAGTCAATCCTGGAACTCACTCTGTAGACCAGGCTGGCCTCGAACTCACAGAAATCCACCTGCTTCTGCCTCCTGAGTGCTGGGATTAAAGGAGTGCGGGCAACAATACTGACTTTTAACAAGCACCCTGGGGTGTTCTCAAGCACCAACCAATTCTCTGGTCACCAAATGGAAATTTATGAGTCCAATTCTGATTCTTTTCCTATCATTGTAGCAAAAAAATACCTGACAGAAACAACTGAAGGAAATACTTGTTTTAGCTCCCAGTTTCAGGGATATCAATCCTAATTATGGAAAGGAGAGCATGGCAGAGCACATTATTCCATATCATGGCAGCCAACAAGCAGAGAAAATGGAATACAGGAGATGAGGGTAAGACACAACACAAATGACCCCCTCAAGGTAACTCTCCTCCAGCTAGATCCCTCCTCCTAAAGTTCAGGAGCATGTGGGGACATTAACATTCAAGCCATAAGAGCCTGACCTCAGAACACTGCCCCCTCCTCTTCAGATGCAAGTCCTGGACTTCTGACCAAACAGCTACAGATCACAAGTTCCCAAGAAGACCTTCTAAGGTTTAGTAATGGTCTAGAGTGTTCACAGAACCCAGAAAATTAATTCATTTACACATATTACCACTTTGTTACAAAGGACACAAGACACAGCCAGATGGCAGATTCATAGGTAGTTACAGCTATTAGTAATGTACAGTTGACATGGAAGAACACAGGTCTGAACTGCTCCGGTCCATTGACATAAGGATTTTGGTGGAGTCTGCTAAAATTTGAAAAAGCTCGCAGAAACACTGCATAGCCTAGAAATAGTTTAAATGATAGCTCATATCATAAATGCATAAAATATGTGTATCCCATGTTTTACTACTGCCTAAAAGTGACAACAGTCTGCTTTATCACCACTGTAAATCACACATAAACCTACTATTACAAGGTAACATTTGTCAAAGCCTACACATGCAAACACCAAGCATGGTTCTATTCTCAAGAGAAATGTAAATAATAAGGATGCAGTGTTAAATCCTAACTACATACAGTTAACTATGGCATGATTGCATTGCTGTGATAATGCAGCAGACACCTTCTGCGGCTACTACAGTAAGCTTAAGTTTCCAAAACAGACTGTGATGCAGGCCTTTAATCCCAGCATTCAGGAGCTAGTTCCAGAACAGGCTCCAAAGCTTAAAAAAAAAAAAAAAAGTCTCAGGGGGGGAAAAAGATCTATGTATAGAAAACAAATGTCTCATAAACAATTATTAAGTCAATTAAAAATAAAAAGAGGGGGACAGAGATGGCTCAGCAGGTAAAGATGCCTGTCACCAAGCCTAATAATGTGAGTTTGATCCCTGAGATCCTCAGGGTGGAAATAAGTCTGTTCCCGAAGGCTGAAGGCTGTCCTCTGACCTCCACACATGAACCTGTCACGTGATATTTTGATCGCATTCTGGCAATAAAGTTTGCTCTGAATCAGAGGGTGGAAGAAGCTACTAGTTGAGCAAAATTAACCATAAAGGTTTTGGAGTACTGAGGACAGAGAGACAGGAATAAGGAAATAATCCTTAGAGAGGCTCTCAGTCTTTTTTGGATGGAGGAACTGAAGACATAGGTCACCGGTAGTTTCTCTGTGACTTCTCTGGCCATTCAAGTTCTTATCCCAATATCTGACTCCTGACTATTTATTGATAAAGAATAATTAGATAAATGCAACATGAACCCTGGCATCCATGTGGATGAACACACACAGAATAAAATAAAATATAATTAAAATTTTTAAATAACTAAAGCTAGTGAGATGGCTCAGCAGGTAAATCACCGTGCCTGAGCTCAATCCTCCAGAACCAAGGGTAGAAAAAGTGGACAGACTCCAGCAGAATGCCACCTCGACCATCACATATGCGACCCTATCACGTACGTACCAACACATACACACAACACACATATACATGTAAAAATAAATAAATTTTACACAACATGGACTCTATCACTAACATGTTACTCGCTTCTCCATACCACTTGATCATAAGTGACTGAACACAGGCACAAAAGCCGGTATCTACCCAAAGCTTATCGTGACTGTTCTTATGCTAAGTCAAGTAAAAGGGAAAGCACAAATAAACTTCAACATTAGCCCTGCTGCCTACTTACCTTCTGAAAGTAGCCTACCCAGACAAACCACTTTGCTAAGAAAACAGCAGGCACTGAGGTAGCCATTTAAATAGCTACCATCAATGGGTGCTTGGGGCCTCATCATAGTCAAGAGAGAGACATTCTAGATCAGATATTCCAGAGAATCAACCAGCTGAAGATCCCAAAGTCTCCAACTTGGGAACTCGGTAGTACTGGAGCTCTGGTGCAGATGGGACACCCAGAAACCAGCAACCTCATGGAGATGAACTCAAGCACTCGAGTCACATGGTGACAGACCTACACAAAACAGCACCTTCGTCTCTACAGTAAGAACTTTTACATTTCATGAAGCCTGCAAACTGGTGGGCCTCTAATCAAAAAGGGGATCTGTGCTACAAAAAGCTGAACTGAAAACATTCTCCCCACTTTGAACACATGTAACCAGAGTGTAAAAGAATATATCCCAAAAAGAAGCCATCAGACATCTACGCTTGAGCAAGACTGAAAGACCTAACAACAAGCAATATCCCTCATACCTAAAGAGTTTTTCTGGGGTTTTGGTTGTTTGGGGGCGGGGGAAAGGGGGTGCAGAGAGCTTTGGAAAGTAAGAATGAGCACACAAAGAGCCTGGAACCCTAGAAATCAACAGAAAGGGGCACTCTCCTTCACATTTTGACTATCTGACCTGAGTTCTACTCAGGATACACTTGTTGAAAGAGCAACACATTCTGTTATCAGACTCTTCCTCCACATCTACTGCCCACTTAAGCAGCATACACAGATGTGCTATCCTGGCTCCAGAAACTCAAAGGCAGACTGCAGGAATCTTGTTCAGCAGATTCAGTAACTACATACATGTAATTTTGGTGTGCAATGCATTTCCCAGATCTTCTCTCTTATGTATTAGAAGCTCCCTGATATAATTTGAAGGCATGTTCTTTGTGGAGTACAAGCTGAGTCAAATCTCACCTGCCACCACTTGTTCTCAACCTGTATAGAGGCCAGTGTGAAAGCCAAAATGAGGTCCTGTATGAAAACCACCTGCCCCTTGCTGCAAGCAAGAGAGTCCTCTTAACAATGTTTTTTTAAAACAATTTGTGGCTAGGTAAAGTAGTGCCCCCTTTAATCCCAGCTTTTGGGAGGCAGAGGCAGTTGGTGAGGCCAGCCTATCTACACGCCGGCCGAGGCTACAAAAACAAAAATAAAAGACCCAGAAGCATTTTGTATTCCAAAAGGTTTATAACTGTTCTCTGGTAGTGTAGACAACACTACCTAACATTTTTGTAGGCAATCTTTCTTAAAAAGATATTGTATAAAATCCTTCACAGGCCTGGTGAAATGGCTCATCAGGTAAAGGTGTTTGCCATCAAGTCTGAAACCAGAGTCGGATGCCCTGGACCCCGCATCACGGAAGGAAAGACCCAACACCTCCAAACTGTCCTCTGACCTCCACTCACAGGCCATGGAAATGCACGCACACGCACACACGAAATAAAATGTAATAAAAGTCTTTCATGAAAAAAAAGTACGAACGAGTCACATTATTCTGTATTTCTTAAATCACTTCATCTTACTGACTTAGTTAGGAAATGGGTATTAATCTCCTGAAACTCCCAATTATTTTAAATATTCCCTTGAATTACCCTTTCTGAACTGACTCCACTGGAAACCAATGCCTCTATCCAGAATCTTCCCCAAGAAAACTGTCAGGTACAATCAACAAGATCGGGCCGGTCATGACCTGTACAGCTTTAATCCCAGCTGGAGGGAGGCAGAGGCAGATTGATCAAGACCAGCATAGGCTACACAGCGAGTTCCAGGCCAGCCAGGGCAAGTGAGACTGTTTCAAGAAGAGAAAAAAGCAAACAAACAATACGAAAGAAATAAAACCATTATCTCAGAAAGACCCTCAGGCTAGCTATTTATCATTTACATATATATATATATATATAATTGCATGCGAGCATACATATATATACATATACCTATGCACACATCCCAAAGCAATCTTGCTTAACTTCTCCCTTCTTGCTACTCATTAAGTCTTATGAAATTGCAAAAACCACTCCCAGCTCCACAACTCTTCAACGATCCAAATCCGCCTTTGCTGTGGCACTCATTCCTCCAGATCCGAAACTGTTTTCTGGAACAGGAAACACTGAGCAGCACTCGTGGGCTATTTGCAAGCCTTAACCACGTCACTAAAACAAAAGTGACAGACCAGCCCTAGCCTCACCCTCGAGTGAGCGTGAGCAGGAGCTACGCCAGCCCAGATCCCAGGGTTTATGATTTCCACAAATGGGCTCAGGCCCAAGGTTAGCGGCGGCACCACCTCTACCGCGGCTACCCGCGCGGGCACGACGCAGGGGTGGCGGACCGCACGCCCAGCCCCGCCCCGATGGAGCCCTGCTGCAGTCCCTGCTCCACGCCGCGGGACCCCTGCCCTCCACGTACCTGCTTTGCACACCGGGGCGCTGGGGCTCCTCTTCTCCGCCGAGGGCCGGCCCTGCTCGGGGGACCTCCTCCGGTGGCGGACGCGGGCGGGGGGTGGGGCCGCACTCACCTCGCCGCCGGGCCACAGGTGGGTGGGCGACGAGCTGGGCGACGACACGGTGCCCAGCAGGGGCGGCGGCGGCTGCGGTCGCGGAGGGCTGCTTCGGGCTGCAGGCGCCGTGCCGCGCGTGGGGCTGGTACCGCGCGTGGACGTCGCGGACGCGCCCGTCTGCGTGGCCACGGTGGGGCTGGTGCGCGCGGCCGCGCTCCCGCTGCCGCCGCCGCGCGTGGGGCTGGTGCTGCGCGAGGCGGTGCGCAGGCCGCCGCCGCCGCCACCCGAGGGGCCTGAAGCGCCTCCGCCGCCGCCGCCGTTGTTGCCGCCGCCACCGCCGCCGCAACCCCGCGTGGGGCTGCCATGTTGCTGCTGCTGCTTCAACTGGAACGGCACGGTCGCCCTCATGGGCTGCAGGCGGCTCCCGGGGCCCCCGGCCGAGCCGACCGCGCCACCCGCGAGGGCGCCCGCGGGCGTGGGAGACCCATTGCGCCTCACCCGCTGGGACATGGTCCCCCCCCCCGCCCCGGAGAAAGCGGCCCGCGAGCGCTGTGGGGAGGGTGCTGGGCGGCGGGGACCGGCTGCGCGGGGCCCGAGGGAAGGCCTGAGCCGGCGGCTGACGAAGCCTGACTTCGGGGACGGGGGGCGCGCGGGCAGCGGCAGCCAGCGACGAGGTGGTGCAGCCGCCGCCGCGGCTCCTCATCAACAATAGTGTCGCCTCCGGTGTTCCCGCCCCCCGCCGCCGCTGATTGGTGCTGCGTCAGCGCGCTCGAGCCGCTCGGCCTCGCTCATTGGCTGCGTGCCGCTCGGCTCCCGAGGCTGCGTCGGCTCTTTAAAGAGAAAGAGGCCCGCCCCCGAGGGGTCGGGCGGCGGAGGAAGCCGGCCGTGGCGGGAGGGGGGGGGCGGACGGGGGAGCGTGCGGGCGGGCGTGCGAGCGAGACTCTGTGTGTGTGTGTGTGTGTGTGTGTGTGTGTGTGTGTGTGTGTGTGTGTGTGTGTGTATACTACGTGAGTGCACGCGTAGGCGCGCGCCCGAACACGCGCGTCCCTGCTTCCCGCTGGAGGAAGCCCCTGGGACCCGAGGCTGGAATATGGCCAGAAGGACGGGCTGTACGGGACCGTGGCGTCCCCGGGGATGGTCGGCTCTGATCCGAGCCTTTCCCCCCCACACACACCCCTAACATTTCCTTACCACAGTTCCAGCTATGAGTTAACACGTATTCACGTCTCTTTGGGGGCCCCAATTTTTTTCTTCTATCCTAATTCCATCTACCTATAGGCAGGACTGGAAAATAAAAGAAATTTAGTCTACTGGCATTTTACATCCTTTCTGGTTTTTGGTTTGTTTGCTTATTTTTGGTTTTGTTTTGTTTTTAACTGTACAAAGATACAAATCTCAGAAAGGTTACATTTGCAGATTAGAATACACTTTAGATGGTATCTATGAAGTTATCAAATGGTGCTAACTACCCTCCTATATAGATTTCAAGTAATCAAGCATTGAATCAATTAGTTCTGAGTTCCCTTATACCTGAAAAAGATGGCTATTAGCTTGCAAGTTTATAAAGTGCTTAGGCCTCTGTTTGCTCCAAACTATTTGAAACAGCTGGGTACACCACCCATGTTTTATTTGTTTATTACATTTATGCATTTGGTATGTGTATACGCGTGCACGCATGTGGAGGTCAGAGGACAACTGATTATGATTTGCTTTCTAGTTCGATCCATTTGCCTGCAAATTTAAAGATGCCATTGGTTTTTGGTTTTTGTCTTTTTCTTGTTTGCTTTGTTGGTTGGGTTGGGGGGGGGGGTCGAGACAGGGTTTCTCTGTATAACAGCCCCAGCTGTCCTGGAACTAGTTCTTGTAGACCAGGCTGGCCTCAAACTCACAGAGATCCACCTACCTCTGCCTCATGAGTGCGGGGATTAAAGGTTTCCTCCACCACCACCAGGCACACCATTGCTTTTTAACACTAAGTAGTACTCCATTGTGTAAATATACCACATTTTCTTTATCCATTCTTAGGGTGAGGGGAATCTAGGTTGTTTCCAGGTTCAGGCTATTACGAATAATGCTGCTATGAATGTAGTTGAGCACAAGTCCTAGTGGTGTGAGGGTTGCCTCCTTTGGGTATAAACCCAAAAGTGGTATTGCTGGGTCTTGAGGTCGATTGATTCCTAATTTTCTGAGAAATCGCCATAATGATATCCCAAGGGGCTGTACCAGTTTGCATTCCCACCAGCAATGGAGGAGTGTTCCCCTTATTCCACTTCTCCAGCATAAGCTGTTTCATCAGTGCTTTTTTTCTAAACCATTCTAACAAGTGTAGGATGGTATCTTGGAGTTGTTTTGATTTGCATTTTCCTGATGACTAAGGCTGTTGAGCATTTTCTTAAGTGTCTTTTGGACATTTGAGATTCTTCTGTTCAGAATTCTCTATTTAGATCTGTAGCCCATTTTTTAATTGGATTATTTAGTAATTTGATGTCTAGTTTCTTGGATTATTTGTGTATTTTGGAGATCAATCCTCTGTCTGATGTGGGATTGGCGAAGATCTTTTCCCATTCTGTAGGCTGCTATTTTGTCTTGTTGACTATGTCCCTTGCTTTACAGAAGCTTCTCAGTTTCAGGAGGTTCCATTTATTGTTTCTCTCAGAGTCTGTGCTACTGGTGTTATATTTAGGAAGTGGTCTACTGTGCCAGTACATTCAAGGCTACTTCCCACTTTCTCTTCTATGGGTTCAGTGTGGATGGATTTATGGTGAGGTGTCTTTGCAATCTTCTACATGTTGACCTCCAGTAATGCCAGCACCACTTGTTGAAGATGCTTTCTTTCTTCCATTTTATATTTTTAGCTTCTTTGTCAAAAATAAGGTGTGCATAGGTGTGTGGGTTAAAATCAGGGTCGTCCATTCAGTTCCATTGGTCCACATGTCTGTTTTTATGCCAATACCAAGCTGTTTCCATTACTGTAGCTCTGTAATAGAGCTTGAAGTTAGGGATTGTGATGCCTCCAGAAGTTCCTTTACTGTACAGGTTGTTTTGGCAATCCTGGGTTTTTTTGTTTCTCCATATGAAATTTAGTATTGTTCTTTTGAGGTCTGTTAAGACATGTCCTAGGATTTTGATGGGTATTGCATTGATTGCTATGGTAAGATTTCCATTGTTACGCTGTTAATCCTACCTCTCCATATGTATGGGAGATTTTTCCATTTTCTGATATCCTGTTCAATTTCTTTCTTCAAAGACTTAAAATTCTTGTCATACAGATCTTTCACATGTTTAGTTGGAGTTGTCCCAAGGTATTTTATGTTGTTTGTGGTTATTGTGAAGGGTGAAATTTCTCTGATTTTTTTTTTTTTTCGAGATAGGGTTTCTCTGTGGTTTTGGAGCCTGTCCTGGAACTAGCTCTTGTAGACCAGGCTGGTCTCGAACTCACAGAGATCCGCCTGCCTCTGCCTCCCAAGTGCTGGGATTTGCCCGGCTCTGATTTCTTTCTCAGACCATTTATTATCAGTATATAGGAGAGCTACTGATTTTTTTTTTTAAGTTAATCTTGTATCCTGCCACATTACTGAAGGTGTTTATTGCTGTAAAACTTTTGGGGTCACTTATGTAAACTAACATATCATCAGCAAATAGCAAAAGTTTGAATTATTCCTTTCCAATTTGTATTTCCCCTTGATCTCCTTATTGCTCTAGTTAGGATTTTGAGTACTATATTGAATAGATATGGAGAGAGTGGACAGTTTTGTCTTGTTCCTGATTCCAGCGGAATCACTTTGAGTTCCTCTCCATTTAGTTTGATGTTGGCTGTTGACTTGTTGTATATTGCCTTTATTATGTTTAGGAATGCTCCTTGTATCCCTGATTTCTCCACGACCTTTATTATGAAGGGATGTTGTATTTAATCAAAGGCTTTTTCAGCATCTAATGAGATGATCACGTGGTTTTATTTTTTAGTTTGTTTATATGGTGGATTACACTGACAGATTTTCATATGTTGAACCACCCTGCATCTCTAAGATGAAGCCTACTTGATCATGATGGATGATGTTTCTGATGTGTTCTTGGATTCAGTTTGCCAGTATTTTATTGTATTTTTGCATCAATGTTCATGAGAGAGATTGGATTGCGGTCAATTTTTAAGAAGGCTCCATGAAGTACTGAGAAGAAGGTATATTCTTTTGTGTTTGGGTGGGATGCTCTATAGATGTCTGTTAAGTCCATTTGCGTCATGGCATCTGTTCCCTTCTTTGGGATTTGTTGCTGTGAGATCATATATTGCCTGAGGTTTGTGGATGTAGCTGACTTCATTGGGTTGGAGTTTTCCTTCTAGCACTTTCTTTAGGGCTGACTTTGTGGATAGGTATTGTTTAAATCTGGTTTTGTCATGAATATCTTTTCTCCATCCATGGTGATTGAAGGTTTTGCTGGGTAAGTTTTGCTGGGCTGGCAACCATGGTCTCTTAGTATCTGCATAATGCGTGGCTTTTCATTATTTCCATTAAGAAGTAGGATGTAATTCTTATAGGTTTGCCTTTATATGTTACTTGGCCTTTTTCCTTTGCATTTCTTAATATTTTTTCTTTATTCTGAATGTTTAATGTTTTGATTATTATGTGACAAGGGGACTTTTTTTTGGTCCATTCTATTTGGTGTTCTGTAAGCTTCTTGTACCTTCATAGGCATTCCTTCTTTAGGTTAGAAAAGTTTGTTTTTCTATGATTTTTTGCTGAATATATTTTCTGCGCCTTTGAGTTGGACTTCTATTCCTATTATTCTTCAGTTTGGTCTTTTCATGGTATCCCAGATTTCCTAGATATTTTGTGTTAAGCATTTGTTGGATTTAGAATTTTCTTTAACCAAGAGTCTATTTCCTCTATGGTACCTGCAGCACACAACGCCCGTCTTCACTCTATGCGCTACCATACAGTTCATGAGCCTCGGGCAAGGGGCTGGAGATTGAAACACACAAAGACACACAGACAGAGACACGGACCTCTAGTCACTGGTAAGAAGTCCCTTATTCAATAGTACCACGGAGGCTTACATACCCAACACAGTCAGGTGGACCAACAGGTGAAAACCTCATCCTCTGATCCTCAAGGCAAGGCAACACGTACTTGTGAAGCAGAGCTGGTAAACAACTTTGACACAGCTTTCAGTAACTCAAATCAGAAGGAAAGTAAAGATCTCTGGCAGGGAAGAGCAGCTGGAGGCCAGGACGCCAAATGGTTCCAACAGTATCTTCAATGCCTGAGAGTCTTTCTTCTATCTCTTGTATTCTGATGTTTATGCTTGCATTTGTGTGTCCTGATCATTTACCCAAATTTTCCACTTTCAGAATTCTCTTGGTTTGTGTTTTTTTATCACTCCTCTTTCTGTTTTCAAGTCTTGAATCATTTCCTTCAGCTGTTTGATTGCTTTTTCTTGGTTTTCATTAAGAGATTTGTTGATTTCTTCCAATTTTTTTCTTTGTCTTTTCCTCCACTTCCTTAAGGGAAAGTTTCATTTCCTCTTTAAGGGCCTCAATCATCTTCATAAAGTTATTTTAAGGTCGTTTTCTTCTGCTTCATCTGTGTTGAGGTGTTCAGTTCTTGTTGTTGTAAACCACTAGTTTCTGGTGGTGCCGTATCGCTCTTTATGTTGTTGAGTGCATTCTTACCTTGTTGTCTACCCATCTCTTTCTCCAATTGGTATAGATGGAGCCTGTGTTTCAGGGAGTCCGTTTCTCCACTTGGTGTAGCTGGGGCTCTGTTGAATGCTCCTTCAGGTATAAGCAGAACAGAGCCTTCAGTGATGGCTCCTACGGGAGCAAAATGGCCCAAGGCTCAGATGTCTCGAAAAACCAAAAAAAGCCGGGCGGTGGTGGCGCACGCCTTTAATCCCAGCACTCGGGAGGCAGAGGCAGGCGGATCTCTGTGAGTTCGAGACCAGCCTGGTCTACAAGAGCTAGTTCCAGGACAGGCTCCAAAACCACAGAGAAACCCTGTCTCGAAAAACCAAAAAAAAAAAAAAAAATCGTCAGACTGAAATGGGTTTTTGTGAGTCTTATTTTTTTTAAAACTCCTTTAATTTTAATAGAACCATTTCCATCCTTCAAGTGTTTCTTTCTTTCTTTTTTTTTTTTTTTCGAGACAGGGTTTCTCTGTAGCTTTGGAGCCTGTCCTGGAACTCCTTTTATAGACCAGGCTGGCCTCGAACTCACAGAGATCCGCCTTCCTCTGCCTCCCGAGTGCTGGGATTAAAAGCGTGCGCCACCAACGCCCGGCCCTTCAAGTGTTTCTAAAAAGTGATTGAACAGAACTTATATACCACTAAATTGATCAGTATTACCATAAATTCTTTCCATTTTAAAATGGGAGAAATAAATGAGGAAAAATAAAAGAAAATGAAAGAATTGGAAATTGTCTTACATTATATACAGCAATGCAAAATCTGCACATAAAATACTGGAAGGAAAAATAAGTAGATATACAGGGCGGTGGTGGTGCACACCTTTAGTCTCAGCACTCGGAAGGCAGGTGGATCTCTATGAGTTCAAAGCCAACCTGGTCCAGAGAGCAAGTTCCAGAACAGCCAGGACTACATGGAGAAACCCTGTCTTGAAAACATAAATACAGCCGGGCAGTGGTGGCGCATGCCTTTAATCCCAGCACTCGGGAACTCGGGCGGCAGAGGCAGGCGGATCTCTGTGAGTTCGAGACCAGCCTGGTCTACAAGAGCTAGTTCCAGGACAAGCTCCAAAACCAAAAAAAAAAAACAAAAAAACCATACATACATGATAATAGAATAAAAATTTTAAGGTAGGATTTATTGGGTGTTATTTTCTCCAAGAAATATGAAATTCTGATTTCCTATTTAAGAAGAGGGTTATCGAACTTAAACTGCTGATTGGTGATCTCTACTGAAAACCTGACCTCTTGTTTACCTTAGATCCTCAAGGCTCAATGGCTTGTGTACTCTGATCCTGAAGGGAAGAACCTCAGGACCGGTCCACCGGGCCTCTCAGTCGGAACAGTGATATCTGTGCCTAGATTCAAATAGTTCATCACACTGACGGCGGTTTAGCTGCCTGCCCAGCCTCTCTTAGAGATCTTATAGCTGACTCCAACCCAGGCCACACAGGGCTCACCCACTCCTGGACACTGGCCTGCCGTTGGATAGCTCCCCTTGCAGTAAACAACACTCCGTGGTCTGAATCAAAACTCCAGAGGTCATCTCAGCCTACAAGAAAACCAGTAAACCGTTCTGCCTTGTTATCTGACTTCCTGAAACTCATGTGAAAGGAACATTCTCTAAACTTCCACCCCTTTAAATAGACCTGTTACCCTGAATTCACCTAGCAAGTCTTCCTAGACAATCTCTGCGATGGCTACTTTTCCAGCACCCTACTTTTCCAAGCACCCCGCTTCTCCAAATTTCCTACCCTCCCCCCAGTTTATCCCCTCCACCTACCCACGTTGTTCGTGTGTCTTCCTTTCCTTTGTCTTATTTTGTTTGTTTGAGGCAGTCTCTCTGTTGTGTAGCTTTGACTGTTCAAGAACCCGCTCTGTAGGCCAGCCTGCACGGATCCTGAGGTACTTTCCCTATTTCAGGAGCAGATTGACAAGCAGAAAAAACCCACACAAAACCAGCTCACTCTACCACACAGCTTTCTGTCTCTCTTCAGATGCCGACCAATGCTGAGACTTTCCATACCTGCCCTGGCCCCTCTCTGCCTAACTCTTCCTCAGTAGGTTCCAGACACACCGATATTCTTTCATTTCCCCAAATTCTGGGTACCCTCATCCTGAGGCCTTCACACTTACTGCTTCCTCTGCTTGGAGATGCTCCATCGTCTTGTTACCTGTCTAGTCTTAATTGATCTCTGAGTTGGAGGCCAGCCTGAGCCAGTGAGTTCCAGGACAACCAGGGCTACTCAGAGAAACCCTGTCTTGGAAAAAAAAAAACAAAAGAAGAGCTGGAGAAATAACTCAGGGGTTAAGAGCACACTGGCTGCTCTTTCAGAGGACCTGGGTTCAATTCCCAGCACCCACATGGCAGCTCACAACTGTCTGTAACTCCAGTTCCAGGGGATCTAACACCCATGACAAAACACCAATAAACATAAAATAAATTTTTTTTTTTTTTGGTTTTTCAAGACAGGGTTTCTCTGTAGCTTTGGTGCCTGTCCCGGAACTAGCTCTTGTAGACCAGGCTGGCTTCGAACTCCCAGAGATCTGCCTGCCTCTGCCTCCCGAGTGCTGGGATTAAAGGCGTGCGCCACCACCGCCCGGCAACATAAAATAAATTTATAAAAAACAAAAGAAGAGGAGGAGGAGGAGGCAGCAGCAGAAGCTGCTAAAGAAGGCCAGTGTCTGGAAGGCAAGGGTACTTCAGAAGGAAGACTGGGAAGAAGTTTGTATACCCTAATAAGGAATTCAAACTTAATTCCTTTAATATGCTTGCTTTGTCTTTTGAGATAGGGTCTTGCTGTGTAGCCTAGGTTGGCCTCAAACTGATTAGGTAACCCAGGCTTTTAGGCTTTTTTGGAAGGGGGTACTTTGTTTTGTTTTTGACTTTTAGAGACAGGGTTTCTCTGTAGCTTTTGAGCCTGCCCTGGAACTAGCTCTTGTAGACCAAGATTGCCTTGAACTCACAGAGATTTAATTAAAGGCATGTGTTCAACCACTGCCCAGCTTCTTTTATGCTTTTTAAAATGTGTATGTATATGTGGTGTATAAACATTTGTGTTTATATATGTGTGGACAAGTACAAGTGAGAGTTCATGTCCGCTTATGCCCAGGTATGTAGAGGCAAGAGGATGGTGTTGGGAGTCTTCTCAACGGCTCTTATTCACTGAGGCAGAATCTCTCAGTGGAGAACTCAAGATAAGGCTAGTTTAACTACCCAGTTTGCCCCGAGGATCCCTCATCTCCACCTTCTGAGTTCTGGAATTACAGGCAGGTCAACACATCCACCCAGTACTTAAGTGGGTTATGGGAATCCAAATTCTAGGCCTCACATTTGCATGGGAAAGGCTTTTAACTACTGAGCCAACTCCTAAACCTGCTGCCCTAAGACTCTTGATCCTCCTGATTCGGCCCTCAGAGTCCTGGGATCACAGGTACGTGCCAGAAAGTCAGATTATATTCCAAATACTGTGGTAATAAAACTGGGGCCGTTCGTTGCCTAAATGAGCAGATTATCTAATTTGAAATCAACAACAGACACCAAAAATAGAAACAAAAAGCAACCTGACATTTACTGAAATGTGTGAGCACAAAGGGGTATTTCTTTGCATGAATCACAAGACATATTTCAAAGTTATCCATCCTTATCACAACCTAGACTCATTTGTTTTTTCCAGACAGGGTTTCTCTGTGTAACAGCACTGGGCTGCCCTGGAACTCACTCTGCAGACCAGGTTGGCCCCACATAAAAACTATACTATTTGCAATACTGTTTGACCAATAGCTTAAGCATACTGCTAGCTAGCTCTTACATCTAGAATTAACCCGTTTACATTATTTTGTATTTTACCACAAGGCTCATGGCCTACTAGCCAGGTTCCAGATGGAAGCTCACATCTTTCACCTTTGGCAGCTCCATGGCGTCTCTTTGACTCCGCCTACTCTCTGTATATATCTTTTCCAGCCTGGCTATATTCTGTTAAGCCATTGGCCAAAAGCAGCTTCCTTATTCATTAAGCAATAAAAGCAACACATATACAGAAGGACTTCCCACAGCAACCCACAAGTGTTAAAATCTAAAACCAAATTGTTTTTGCCATGAGCTGGTAACCCAGTTCAGAAAAGCTACTTTTTGAAAACTTGATAAGACAAGCACATGACCACCTTGTGGTGTAAATAAAGAAACTGGGGGTGGGGTGTGATTCTGGGTGGAATACTTGCCTAACATGTCTGAGGCCTGGGGGGGGCGGCTTGCTGGAAGCTTGAATTCAGTCTTTGCCCTCTCCTTACATGCTTTCACTCTCACAAGTGTGATTCTCAACAGAGCAGAGTGTGGCTCACAACTTTCTGCAACTCTACCAGCTCTTCTGACCTCCACAGATACCTTCATTCGTGTGCATGCATGCAAGACACACACACGCAACACACACACGGACACACAAAGACACACACAACACATACGGACACACAGAGACACACACAACACACACGGACACACACAGACACACACACAACACATATGGACACACAGAGACACACACAACACATATGGACACACACAGACACACACAACACATATGGACACACAAAGACACACACACAACACATATGGACACACAGAGACACATACACACACAACACACGTAGACACACATGGACACATAAAGATACATAACACATACGGACAAACCGAGACACATACACACACAACATACACACACAACACATACGGACAGAGACATACACACAACATACACGGACACACAGAGACACAACACATACGGACACACAGAGACACATGCACACACAACACACACACGAACACATAAAGATACACAACACATATAGACACACAGAGACACATACACACAGACACACACACAGAGAAATAAATCTTCAGAAAAAAAGAAAACCAGATACAGCTAGAAGGCTGATTTGGGCCTGGGAAAATAGCTGGACACTTCCCTGGCACCCGAGCAACCATGGATCATGTCCTCCATCACAAGGGAAGGGGAAGGGGGGTGAGATAGCTAATTTTTAAAAATAGACATATGCTTTGTTTTTATTGCCCACAAAATCCCTCAAGAATTGTTGAACCTTCTGAAAATGATTAGTGGTTTGTTTTTTCCTCGGGGCGTCTTACCGGAGCCTCCCCACCCCGTGTTCTAGGACATCTGCACAGCTGTCAGCCTGGACTTCCCTTCGTTTCTTGGCTGAGCCTGTATCCTGTTCTTCCTCAGCCCAGGACCGTCCTTGCCTGTCTATCTCTTCGCATCTTTGTTCTGTAATTGATTCCTAAGAAAGGACTTGCAGGTCAAAGTTTGAAGGCACCGAATGTTTGCAGACGTCTTTGTTCTGCCTGCAGCTGATTGATTTGGTTTGGAGATAATGTTTCTCAGGCAGTTGAAGGAACGGTTCCCCTGCCACACAGAATCCTTAGTTGCTATCAATTAATCTGATGCTGTTCCCATTCTGATCAATGTATAATCTTTTTTGTCCTCCCTGCAAGTTTTTAGTATCTTTTCTTTGTTAACTTTTTTTTGTAGACATTTATGTTATGCCTTATATATGACTTTTTCTTTTTTGTTAATTTTCTGGGATGAATACCAGATGTTTTCCTGGTGGGAAAATGTTATTGTATTATTCTTTGATAATTTATTTCCTGTCACATACTGCCCTTCCCTGTCCTGCAAATGACCCTGTGGACTACAGACTGTCACATCCCCTGCCTTGCCTGCTGTTTTCTGACTAGTCCAGCCCTTCTTCCTGGTGTCGGTCACATCTACTGGCCCTAGCTTCATCTCAAAGCAAGAGGCTGGGGAGCTCTAGACTGTCAACGTGAGAGTCTTTGAGCAGGCCTTTGGAGGTTATATAATCAGGTTAGCCTCTGGGCATACCCGTGTGCAATTGCCTAGGTTTAGTTCACTGAGGTGGGAAGACGCACTCTGAATGTGTGTGTGGCACCGCACACATTGGGTCCAAAGGAGAAAGCTAAAATCAGCAGTAATGTTCATCACCCTTTGCTTCCCGACTGTGGATGCAATGCAGCTAGCCACTTCCTGCTTCTGCAGTCATCCTCCATGACTGCACAGGTCGCCTTGGGTCAAGAGTCAAAATAAACCCTTTCTGCCTTCAATTGCTTCTGGTCAGGGATTTTGTAGCCAATACAAAGGCTTCCTTCTGACTGGACCCGGTCTACAGGACCCCTTCCCTCTGACTGGACCCGGTCTACAGGACCCCTTCCCTCTGACTGGACCCGGTCCACACGACCCCTTCCCTCTGACTGGACCCGGTCTACAGGACCCCTTCCCTCTGACTGGACCCGGTCTACAGGACCCCTTCCCTCTGACTGGACCCGGTCTACACGACCCCTTCCCTCTGACTGGACCCGGTCTACAGGACCCCTTCCCTCTGACTGGACCCGGTCTACAGGACCCCTTCCCTCTGACTGGACCCGGTCTACAGGACCCCTTCCCTCTGACTGGACCCGGTCTACAGGACCCCTTCCCTCTGACTGGACCCGGTCTACACGACCCCTTCCCTCTGACTGGACCCGGTCTACACGACCCCTTCCCTCTGACTGGACCCGGTCTACACGACCCCTTTCCCTCTGACTGGACCTGGTCTACACGACCCCTTCCCTCTGACTGGACCTGGTCTACACGACCCCTTCCCTCTGACTGGACCTGGTCTACACGACCCCTTCCCTCTGACTGGACCTGGTCTACACGACCCCTTCCCTCTGACTGGACTCAGTCTACAGGACCCCTTCCTTCTGACTGGACTCGGTCAACACCACCCTTTCCCCTTTGGCCCTTCAGATACAATGGATTCTCCTTGTCGCTAGTCACCAGACATTAATATGATTAATGTAATTATATATTATTGTAATATATAAAATATGCATATATACATATACACATATAACGTTTGTTATAATTTGTTACATATATTCGATATATATGTAATATTTATATTCGTAACGTATTTATAATATAACATATATTACCTTAGGGCAAAGGAGATAGCTCAGTGAGAGAATGCTTACCCAGCATGTGTAGGGCTGTGACTTTGATGCTCAGGACACCTTGTCCATAGTTGAGCGCTGTTTTGCATGACTATCTATACAACCCTCTCCAGAACAACCCCGGCAACACTGAAACGCCCCATCCCATTCCCTCCAGCTCCTGAAAACCCCCATTTACTTTGTTTTTGCAATGTTTGACCGGGTGGAGCCATTACATTTGTCTATTTACTTATTGTGTGTGCATGTCAGTTTCACCACAAGAATGGGGAATGAACTCAGGCTGTCAGTCTTGGTGCCCTTACCCAGCCCAGGGAGCCATCCTCCTGGTCCTAGTTAGTCTCTTCTGGTGCTGCACTGCGGTCCATTCGCCTGCTGTGGAGATCACTTTCTCAGAATTCCTTTGTTTTGGTATCCACTTCCCTGATAAACACATTCCTCAAATGTCAAGCAACACTCACGCGATAGCTGATCTTTACACTGAATGCTCAGGTGTGCTTAGCCTCCCTTCCAACTTCCTGCCTAGTCTTCTTGGAACGGAGTGCAGGAACTAGGCTGAGCCCCTCAAGCCCTCAAGGTGGACTCAACTTGATGTGAATATTTTTCTGGAAGAAATTCCTTGAGATGAAATTGTGGCTCCCCCGGGTATGCGTTTTCAAACCTGGTGGGTTCCAACGCAATTGTGGAAGCATCTACAGGAAAAGTTTAGTGTGGTTGAAAAGAACCAAAAGAACACTATTTATTAGCTTTAAATGTTAGTATAATTTAATAAAGTACTATCTTTTTTTTTTTTTTTGGTTTTTCAAGACAGGGTTTCTCTGTGTAGCCCTGACTGTCCTAGAACTCACTCTGTAGACCAGGCTGACTCAAACTCACAGAGATCCACCTACCTCTGCTTCCCAAGTGCTGGAATTAAAGGCGTGTGCCACCACCGCCCGGTTGAAGTGCTATCTTATGGATGGAATCAATGTTCCAAGAGACAAAAATTGACTGAAATAAATTCTGTTTCTTTGTATATCCTGCTTGGCTTTGAAATTACTGTTAGCATCCGTTATTTGAAAGGCCAAATTCTTTATCTTTCTAGAAAACATTAGATTATCATCGGAACAAGAAGACATTTCATTGGTACTGTGGCAGAAGCAAATTTCATTGGTACTGTGGCAGAGGCAAAAATAAAAAAAATTAAAAAAAAAAGGAAACCTACAGAGAAGTCCTTTGTTGTATTTATCTGTATGAACCTATGGGATTGACAACTAAAAAAGTTTCTCAAACCACATGACCTTTGGTAACTGATATCTGAGTTTATGACTGACCTGTTTACAGGGATTGCCCTCAGGGTGACGTTTGCCCTGGAGGTCACCAGAGGGAAGTAGGCACCCTAGCTGACCTGGCCAACCTCACCCAACCAGTGGGTGGGTTTTTCCTTTTTTTAAAAGCAACTACTCATCTCACCCCCGAAAGGTCACACCAGATTTGTCTTAAATTCCACACTACATAGCAGACAGTAAGACATTCTTTATAAACTCCAGAGAGGCCAAGCCTCAGCCAGAAATAGATATTTCGCTTCCAAAATGATTAGAAGGAAGTCTTTAAGTTTCCCGTCTCTATGGTGACAGTTTGATGGAGATAGCTGAGGACTAGTCTATGAAATAAATACGCCTTGCCCTTTCAAATTCTGTAGCAGCCACTCAAGGAGAGCGCCCAGACACTACTAGAGCAACCGTTTCGCCACACAGGAGCCACTTAACAGTGGGACCACTTAACAGTGGGAAGCAGAAGCAAGAAAACACACTCAAGCTCAAAGCACATAATTCATCCCTCCTCCCTGATCCTTTTACCCTGTAGAGGGCAGAAGAATTTTGCTGTGCAGTTAAATGCTGTGTGCTAGGGGCTGGAAAGATGGCTCAGTGGTTAAGAGCACTGCCTGCTCTTCCAGAGGTCCTGAGTTCAATTCCCAGCAACCACATGGTGGCTCACAATCATCTGTAGTGAGATCTAGTGCCCTCTTCTGGCCTGCAGACAGAATACCAAGAATACTATATACATAATAAATAAATCATTTTTTAAAAAAATGCTGTGTGCTAGCACATGTGCAGTTCAACATTTGAGCTTCTGTAATGTACCGTGTTCTTCACATCGTCCATACGTACGTGTGAGTGGAGGATATTCAGAGCACTAATGTAATTACATCGATAATGATTAGAACTATTTATTATTATTTTTAAGACAGACTTTAACTGTGCAGCTCTGGCAGGCTTGGAATCAGCTATATAGACCAGGCTGGCCTTGATCTTGCGGCAATCTTCCTGCCCCTGCTGTGACAACAAGGTATGCCACCATTTCTAGGCCGTGTATTGTCTTCACTTAATATCACTTCATCAAAACGCAGAATGAATTCAAAGGGCAGAGTGTCAAATCGCTGCCCGACTAGATGAGCTAGGGTTAGGTATACCTTAGCCCACAATTACGCCGCTTATTGTCAGCTGAGAGAATTACCTAAGCCACGGTACCCACTGGGGTGAGTCAGGTCACTGACATGTGAGCAAATGGAGTTGCTGGCATGGTTAGGAATAAAAACATAGCTGAAGGGGGCTGGAGAAATGGCTCAGAGGTTAAGAGCATTGCTTGCTCTTCCAAAGCTCCTGAGTTCAATTCCCAGCAACCACATGATGGCTCACAACCATCTGTAAGGGGGTCTGGTGCCCTCTGCTGGCCTGCAGGCATACACACAGACAGAATATTGCATACATAATAAATAAATAAATATTAAAAAAAAAACATAGCCGAAGCTGGTGATGTCCCATACCCATGATTCCAACACTCAGAAGACTGAGGCAGGAGGATTGCTATGAGTTTGAGTCAGCCTGGGAAACATACAAAGTTTGAGGCTAAGTTTAGCTACCCAGTGAGATGCTATCTTGCAGGGAGCAGGGAATTAACAAACTGTAGTTGATTCTTCCCTGTTACTGAAAACTAAGGCTTTGTTTGCTTCAGCCCCTAAGTAATTTGTTGTTGTTGTTGTTGTCTTGATTTTTCAAGACAGGGTTTCTCTGTAGCTTTAGAGCCTGTCCTGGAGCTGGCTCTTGTAGACCTGGCTGGCCTCGAACTCACAGAGATCCGCCTGCCTCTGCCTTCCGAGTGCTGGGATTAAAGGTGTGCACCACCACCACCCAGCAAAGTAGTTATTAAATATGTACATAAAGACCTTTCTTGAAGCTCTTTAGAGAGAAGAGATCAATGGAGTAGAAGCCTTGTGGTCCTCTGACTGATAAATGATCTTACTGTTGGATACATACATACGTACATATAACACATAGATATGTTATATATGCATATGTTTGGGGTGTGCTTGTTTCGGGGTGGTCTCCTATACCATAGGCTGCTCTCAAACTCAGCATGTAGCTGAGAATGGCCCTGAACTTCGGGCCCTTTTTTGCCTCCTGAGGGCTGGGAGCCCAGACATGCACCACCACACCTGGCTCCCTTCTGAGTTATAAAACCACACTGCCGCCGGGCGGTGGTGGCACACGCCTTTAATCCCAGCACTCGGGAGGCAGAGGCAGGCGGATCTCTGTGAGTTTAAGGCCAGCCTGGTCTACAGAGCTAGTTCCAGGAGAGGCTCCAAAGCCAGAGAAACCCTGTCTTGAAAAACCAAAAAAAAAAAGAAATAAAACCACACTGCCTGGACTCCAGCCTCTAAGACAGAACGACACTGACCGTCCTGTGGGTAGTTCACATTTATTGATACTTGCATTCCACTCCTGGACATCACAGCAATCCCACACAGTCACTGTCTTTACCATTTTTATGGATGAGGAAAAGGAGAGGTCTATTTTTAACTGGATTGTCCACAGGTATATAGGAAACGTCAGAAACCGTCAGGAAGCCTGAGTCTAGAGGTCACTCTCTCAGCCTCTACACTCGTGTGTGCTCTCCACCCATGCCCTTTGACATCAGACGAGCACCGTGCCTGGGGTCAATGCCATTGCCTTACTTACCACACAATCTAGAGCCAGCTACTCAGCTTTTCACAGGGTTCCGTTAAGGTTGTCACAGAGTAAGGCCTCCTGGATCCCTGCTCACTGGTCCATCTCTGCTTCATCCCCACAGCTGCTGTTCTGACTTAGGCTGGGACGCTGATCTTCCCTTGGTGGTCTCTACACAGTAGGTAGGAGCCCTCCCATAGATAAATGCATGTCATCCAAGCTCAGGAGCCCCCAGTATCGATTCCACGTACCTTAGCTGTGACCAGGTGTGCGTCATAGCCATGGGACAGCCTTGTCATTTCTTTCCACTCACGGCTTTTTTCTTTTCATATTTATCATGTACCTTTTTAGTTTTTGCCATTTGTCTTTGTAAACTACGGCACAATAGGATTTTCCTAGATCACTATGCCTTTTTTTTTTTTAATTCAGCCTGTCCATCTTTTTTTTTCCAGGTTTTTAATTTTTTTTATTGTTTTTACTGAGCTATATATTTTTATCTGCTCCCCTCCCTTCCTCTCTTCTCCCCTTCAACCCTCTCCCATCCCTTTCCCATGATCCCTAGGCTCCCAATTTTCTCAGGAGATCTTGTCTTTTTCTACTTCCCATGTAGATTAGATCCATGTATGTCTCTCTTAGGGTCCTCTTTGTTGTCTAGGTTCTCTGGGATTGTGAATTGTAGGCTTTCTTTGCTTTATGTCTAAAAGACACTTATGTTCTTGGGTCAGCAGAATTAACATAGTAAATATGGCAATCTTACCAAAAGCAATCTACAGATTCAATGCAATACCCATCAAAATTCCAGAAAAATTCCTCACAGATCTTGAAAGAACAGAACTCAACTTTATTGTGTCTTCTTAAAATGCCCTTAAATTAGGCGGTGGTGGCCCACACTTTTTTTCTGTTTGTTTTTGTTTTTTGTTTTTCGAGACAGGGTTTCTCTGTGGTTTTGGAGCCTGTCCTGGAACTAGCTCTTGTAGACCAGGCTGGTCTTGAACTCACAGAGATCCACCTGCCTCTGCCTCCCGAGTGCTGAGATTAAAGGCGTGCGCCACCACCGCCCGGCATGGCCCACACTTTTAATCCCAGAACTCCGACAGAAGGCAAAGGCAGGTAGATCTCCAAGTTGAAGGCCAGACTGGCCTAACAAGCAATTTCCAGGGCAGGCAAAGCTACACAGAGCATCCTTGTTAAAAAAAAAAAAAAAAAAAAAAAAAAACCTAATAATAATAATAATAGGGCTGGAGAGATGGCTCAGTGGTTAAGAGCACTGACTGCTCTTCCAGAGGTCCTGAGTTCAATTCCCAGCAACCACATCATGGTGGCTCACAGCCATCTATAATGAGACCTGACGCCCCCTTCTGGCTTGGGGGCACACATGGAAGGAATGCTGTACACATAATAAATGAATAAATATAATAATAATAATAATAAATAAAAATGCCATTGGTTCCCTAAGGTTTGTATAGTCAATTAAATGTGCAGAAGCTATTCTTGCAACACATCCTCCACAACTCCACCCAAGGGTTGATCATGCCCCTTAATGCCTGTACATGTCTGGAAATCCTCTGTATTTTGCTAATCTGCGTGTGTTTGTATAGCACTTGGTATCTCTCCATATTCTCTAGTCTCCTAATAGCAGAGATCAGGGTTTTTCTTCCTCTTCAGCCTTCCGTTCATGCTTGAGGCAAATGCTTCACAATGCTGTTGAGTGACGGAGAGTGTTGGCAACCACGGGACGAGAGAAAAGCCCGATAGGGACAAAGTGACCCAATGCTGGCTCATGTTCCTTTAAGTCCAGGTAATGGGAATCCTGAAATCCACAGCTTTGCACACCAGGGTCATTTTCAGAACCATGCAGGTCTCTGCCTCTGACAGACAGACATCCTTTCTCTTCATCCTTTTAGTGAAAGCCAGACAGCTGATCTCTTGACTCTCCATTCTTGGGTGTGTAGGCATATACAATGGAAAGCAGGAAAAGACAGGCTGCCAGGATGTGTCTAGGGGATTTGGCAGAGACAGTGCAAATTTAGGGACCCCAGTGCGGAGATGGTGAGGTATCAACTAACCCTGGCATCTGTCTCATCAGAGTTAATTCCCTGTCAGCCTTCCCCCTTCCAGGCATCTTCCCATCCCTGATCCTCAGGATCCTGTGACCCTTCTCCCAATTGTCTAAGAAGAAGGAAGATCAGATGTAGATGAATGATAAGAGGGAGGAGACCTGGGATGGGCCCTGAAGGAGCTGAGTCATGGAATGCCTTCAGCCTTGCTACAGTAACTTCTTAGGTAGCGTGGTCAATGGGAAACAATAATTAACCGCTGTGCCAATTGCTTCTTGGGCATATGGCAGATGGAAAACAATCACTGAAACCTTTGAAATGAAAGCCAAATCATTCCACTTATGTCTAACAACAGAAAAGGCTCATCAGCGTTCACCAAACACCAAAGGATGTGCTAACTTCATGGGACAGTAGGTGTGACTTTGACTTTAAAGGGGTAAAATGTTAAATCCTTTCCAATTCCTAAGGTACAATCATAGTATTTCAGAAGGAACGATACTTTGGAACTCATGTAGTGCAAGCTCTGTATTTTCCAAGAAAGATAACTAAGGCCAGTGAACTAGCTCCGTGGGAGGGATGCTGGCCAGCAAGCCTGAGGACCAGTGTTTGATCCCTGGGACCCACACAATGGAAAAGGAGGCCCCGAGTTGTCCTTTACTTCCATATGAATTCTCTCTCTCTCTCTCTCTCTCTCTCTCTCTCTCTCTCTCTCTCTCTCTCTCACACACACACACACACACACACACACACTAAATAGGCAGCAAACTGAAGGTAAGAGAGGTAGGGTAACCTAGGGCCTGGGGGATACGAATACAACATACAAATAAAATACAATATGTGAAATACAAATTCAAATATAAAACCCTCTCAGGAAGCAAGAAAGCAACCTTCTGGTGTCTCCTCCCCCTCATGTGGGGCCACAAAGCAATAGCCTGAGTTTTTTTTTTTTTTTTGGAAGTTCTAGGTTTTAGGGTCTTTGTGCAGCTCTCATGTGAAAATGGGGGGAACCATGGGAATGAAAGACAAAAGTTGTCAGACAGTGGTGGTGCACGCCTTCAATCTCAGCACTCAGGAGGCAGAGGCAGGCGGATCTCTGTGAGCTTGAGGCCAGACTGGTTTACAGAGTAATTTCCAGGACAGCCAAGGCTACATAGAGAAGTCTCAGAAAACAAAACAACAACAGCAAAAAATTGTTAAAAGACAAAAGCTAAGTAGAGTAATATAAAATGGAAATTGCCGTCTTAAGGGCTTGGAGCATTTAAGAGCAGATGAGAACATTGGCAGGTCGTGAATTCTCGCAGACTAGATCTGAAAAGTCATTTAACAATTGTGAGCCCCAACCGGACGATGGTGGCGCACACCTTTAATCCCAGCACTCGGAAGACAGAGGCAGGAGGATGTGAGTTCGAGGCCAGTTTGGTCTACAAGAGCTAGTTCCAGGACAGGCTCCAAAACTATAGAGAAACCCTGTCTCGAAATACCGAAAAAAAAATTGTGAGCCTCAGTTTCCCCATTCTCAAAACGAAGCCATTGTATATTCAATAATTGCTAATGTCGCTTTCTTTCCTAATCATGGAGAACAATATTAGAGCCATTCTCAAGCCTCACACCGTGAACAGAATGAAGTCGTAGCCCAAACGAGTAACAGGTTACACTGAGTGAGGCTGGTGAACAAGGAGGTGGCTGATCACGAATTCATTCAAACTCGTATTTATTAGCTGCCTGACCTTCACCAAACTCGGGGTTCTGAAAACAAAAGGAAAGGCAAGGCAGCTGAGAGGCTCTCTGCATCCAAAGATGACGTCTTATCTAAGCATTGTGCAGGCCTGACCAAAGATTGAACGGAATCCATCTGTTCAAAAACGGGGGACTGGGCTCAGTGCTCAGAGGCTAAGAGCACGGGCTGCTCTTCCAGAGGTCCTGAGTTCAAGTCCCAGCAACCACATGGTGGCTCACAACCATTTATAATGAGATCTGGCACCCTCTTCTGGCCTGCAGGCACACAGAATACTGTATACATAATAAACGAACAAATTTTAGAAAAGGGGGAGGAGGTTTGTTAATCCCCAGATGTGAGAAGTGAGGGTCGAGTGGCTACTCTAGAAGCCCATCAAAGAGTGTTCTGACCTCACCCTTTTTTTCCTTTTTTTGGTTTTTCGAGACAGGGTTTCTCTGTAGCTCTGGTGCCTGTCCTGGAACTAGCTCTTGTAGACCAGGCTGGCCTCGAACTCAGAGATCCGCCTGCCTCTGCCTCCCGAGTGCTGGGATTAAAGGCGTGCACCACCACCGCCCGGCTGCCCTCACGCTTCGGTGTAGAAAAACCCTGTATGAGGATGAGGCTGAACAGAAGGATTTCAGAGTAAAGTATATGGGAGATTTCACCCTAATTTTAAAAATAGCCTACCGTCACTGTTTTCTTTGGCAGAGGCAACTATAAACTAGACAGCAGAGAGAAATTGTGGGCAAGAAGCCTTACCACTGAGTCTCAACTGTGAAGGGAAGGCCAAGTGTCTGGGAGGCCAGCAGCACAGAGATCCACACTGCTGTGACTCGGTTTAGCATAAAGTCGGTGGCTAACCTAGAGATGGGTTTCCCACCAGGCTGACTTGTGTCTCATTTTCGTCACTACAGAGCAATCTTCCCTTTCTGCTTTTCTTGACCATTTTCTGTAGGGGATTATTATTTTCAGGTGTGTGACTTTTGTTTACGATGCATTTGATTAACTGTAAAGCTCTGATTCTTGGCCTGCCTAAAACACCTGATGGTCCTAATAAGGAGATGAACAGCCAATAGACGAGGTACAAGCAAGGACAGGTGGGGCTGTCAGGCAGAGTATAGAGAACAAGAAGGAGGACATGGGGGCCACCCAGCCACTCACAGAGGAAGAAGGAAAGAAGGTGCACAGAAATAGGGAAAGATAAAAGCCCAGAGGTGAAAGATAGTTGGGGTAATTTAAGAAAAGCTGGCAAGAAACAAGCCAAGCTAATGCTGGACATTCATTGCTAAGAATAAGCCATGTGTGATTTATTTGGAAGTTAGGTGGTGGCCCCCCCCCCAAAATTCAAGAGTAAAACACACAACAATTTCCTCTATGCATGTTTTTTTTTTTTAACGCTTTGAGCAGTTTCTATAAAAAATAACCAAGTAGGGGGTAGAGAGATTGCTCAGTGGTTAAGAACTCTAGGTGCTCTTCCAGAGGATCTGGGTTCAATTCCCAGCAACTACAAAGAAGCTCACAACTGTCTGTAACTCCAGTTCCAGAGGAAACTTACACCCTCACACAGACATAAATGCAGGCAAAACACCAATGGACATAATTTAATTTAAAAAATAACCAAGCGGACTTTGCAAATGGGCTGGGTTTTTGCTGGTTTTGTGATGGGGTTTGTGTGGCCCTTGCTATTCTAGAACTCAGAGATCACCTGTCTCTGCCTCCCAAATGCTGCCCCTTGGTGATGGTTGGTGATGTTCACATAATGAACAGAGTCTTTTCTGTTGCTTATGGTGCTAGGAATGAACACGAGGCCTGCGCTTCCCAGACAGCCACTCCGTATATTTCCAGCCTGAATGGTTTTTTTTTTTTTTTTTTTTGGTTTAAGATAATCCAGTTGGTGATAGGATAATACAGGTTTTTTCCCGTAGTAGTCAATTCTCAAGAATGAGTACTGAGTCCTGTTTACATGAAGGTTGCAGAGAATGCAGAGCAGAGAAGTGGGCAAGAGTGGTACCCTGTGAAAAGAAGAGCCAATGAGGAAAAGAACAAGCGAGCTATCCTGCTTCTAAGTGGGTGGCTGGCTCTCCTCCCCAGTGCACTTAAAATGCCAAGCATTTCCTCCGGACTTTGTATTCGTGTTTTGTCTGGAATAAAGGTTCTTGGAGCAGGTACAAACTAAAGCTTACAAAGACTTGGAAGTAACATAAGTGAATAAATCTTGTAGAGTGTAACTCAAGATTACTTGTTCTGGGGAAAGTCCGGGTCCTACGTAGGAGGTATTCGCATAACAACACTTTTCAAATGTTTTGTAGACCAAACAGAACACAGCTGCCGGTCTGCCCTGTGCTCACCACACTGCTGTCTTCCTAGAGAGCAGACACAAAAGTATCGGTCTTAATTGTCACATGTGTAAATGACACAGAAAATCAAATGTAATTAAGGGGAGGATTCTAGAACAAACATGATTTGCTGAAATTCTAAAAGAATTCTGTCCCAGCTCTGAATTCTTCAAGCGGCCTTGGGTTGGGAAATAGGAAACATTTCCTTGTAAACCTCTTGGGAAGCCTCCTTTATGGGTCAGAGGTCACTGTTTGCTGAGCCAGGCACAAATGGAGACAGCTGACTCTGTCACTTAAAGGGTCTTGGTTTGCTGGGCAGTGGTGGCACATGCCTTTAATCCCAGCACTCGGGAGGCAGAGGCAGGCGGATCTTTGTGAGTTCGAGGCCAGACTGGTCTACAGAGCTGGTTCCAGGACAGCTAGGAACAAAGGAAGAAACCCCTGTTTTGGACCCCCCCCATACACAAAGAAAACATTACAAGCGTAATTTGACAAGGTCTTTGAAAGGAAAAAAAAAATCCCGATCCAGGAAAAACAACAACAACAAAAAAACCGATCCAGCAATTAGAACACGAACTCAGAGCGCTACCTAGGGGCCAGGTGGTACGGTACAAGGACGCGCTGCTTCTGGCTCATTACCATCTCCTGGCGGTAACTGCGGCTTGAATGAATTCTCTCAGGAGTGGTGATATCTGGTCCTGTAGATCATGGCGGGGTGTTGACCTGATGGTAAAATTGCAATTGACCTCTGTCATCAAGGTTGACAAAATTTCCTCGTCAAACTGAAGAGCCTCATGATTTCTCATTTTACTAAATGTGATGAGCAAAAGCAAGAATGGCAACAGTGAAGTGTAAAATACCTGAAAACACATTCTTCTGAATGGAGGCTGACGGCGGTGCAGCCACACACCACAGCCGCACTTTCCCCGCCCCGTGGGTGGTGCAGTCACACACCACAGCAGCACGTTCCCCGCCCCGTGTTCTTCGTTCTGCCCAGCTTAACTCCACATGCACACATCCTGCAGCCTATCTCACAGATGGCGTGCAGTCAAGTTGCTTCTGAGAAACTCAGAAGACCTAAGACCTATGGCTGACTTCCATGTGCATGTATGTATATAATTCAGAGCTACACAGAGAAACCCTGTCTTAAAAAACAAAAACTTTAAAAAGAGTTAAAAAGATAGACAAAAAAAAAATCTTTTTTTTAATCACCCCCACCTCCTCACCATCTCCATTACCCTCGTATACTCAATACTAGGGAGGGGGAACCCGGAAATTCATAATTCTAGGTAAGCAGTCTATCATCCCATTTTAGCCCTTTATAAACGTTTTTATATATCTTGTATCGTTTTTATTGATACTGCAGACATAGTAGTTTTGCTAAAGTAGCATTTCAAGAAAATAAACATTTCTGCCGGCACATACTCACACAGGCTGTGCAGGAAGACATGTCCACAGCCACCCAGATGCTCAAAGGTACCGTCCCGCCTTTTCCTCTTCACAAGCTGGTGACAGGTGAGGCCGCCTACCACCCTACAGACATCACCTGTGCTGATACTACAGCCAATTCATCATTCCTGAAGTGAATCTTGACCTTTGAGCTTCAATCTGGTGTTAAGAGAGCAAATCTCTTGCTAAATTTTCCAGGTTATCCTAAACTTGCTATCCCCCTACTTCAGCCTCCCAAGTGTTAGGATTATAGGCCTGTAGCCGCCACAGCCGTTCTTTCAAAACTACTTTTCTAAAAGTGGAAAGATACAACTTAAAAAAAAAAACCCAACTTATTTTTATGTGTGTGGCTGCTTTGCCTGCATGTCCATGTGCATACCACACACATGCAGTCCTCAAAGAGTGTGTTCAATCCCCTGGACCTGCAGCTACAGATGGTTGTGAGCTGCCGTGTGTGTGCTGGGAATCAAACCCAGGTCCTCTGGAAGGGTGGCCAGTGTTAACTGCTGAGCTCTCTCCAGCCCCCGAATGACTCTTAAGGGGTAATACAGTTTGGATGCAAATTGTCCCCTAGTGGCCCAAGTGTTCCAACATTTGCGTGCAGAAAGTGGGTTACTGGTGGGAGACCTTATGGGTACAGCCCATCCCCCTTCCGACCACATCTCTGCTTCCATTCTGCAAAGGTGTGAGCAAGCACTGCCAGAAACTCACTACAAGGGACAGGAACTGGTCTCGCTGCCATGACTCTTCTATCAGAAACTGTGAGCCAAAATAAACAGGCCCTCCTCCACATTGCTTTTTTCCCCGGTGTTTGGACACAGGATGAGAAAAGTAAAGTACAGAGGGAGCCGCCAAGTGTCAGGGGTAAGCCAGCTTAATAGTCACTTACTGAAAAATAGAACATTAAAAGCCCTGAAGTTCTGCATGACTTCCTTAAATATTTTTCCCCTTAGGAATTGAAGCTTATTTTCCATGACACCATACATAAAGGATCGATATTTAAATGCTATGGAAAAGTTGGTAATAAAGAAAAACGTCACTTTTTTCTGTTTATCACAATAAAATATACAGATGAACCCACAAGCATAGAAACGAAGGCTGTTTGTTTCCTTGGATAGAGTTTTCCCTTCCCAGTTAAGACAGGAGGGAAGGAAGAGTCCAAGGCGAGGAAGGAAAGCTGCGTGACACCATCTCCACTTCCTGACAACTCTGTCTTTGCCTGTTTCTCTTTGGCCTCCTGCACACAAAGCGCGTGTCTGTGGCGTCACCTCTGCCAAGCCTTGCTGTGCTTTTTAAGGTGCTCCGACCCACTTTGGGTTAAAAAAAGAAGTGTATGTCGTAGTAGTGGTGGGCATGCCAGGCTATGCATGGGTGCATCCAAGGATAACTTCAGAGTCAGTTCTTTGAGGGTCGAACGCAGGTTACCAGCTTTGTATGGTCAGCTCACTTCTTTAATTTTTTGAAACAATTTTACCATGTATCTTTGGCTGCTGGCCTTTATTTTATTTTTTGGATTTTCAAGACAGGGTTTCTGTGTAGCCCTGTCTCTGTAGACCAAGATGGCCTCAGACTCACAGAGATCCGACTGTCTCTCCCAAGTGATTAAAGGCGTGTGCCACCACCGCCTGGCTTTGACAGTCCTATTTCAGCATCCTGAATGGTGAGGTTGTTGTCATGTGCCCACATCCCCAATTTAAGGCCATTCCTTATTTTAAAAGGCGAGACTAGAGTTCCCGCCCCCCCAAAGGCCTTGACATACTACGTGTAATAAGCTGACCTATCAAGGCGTTCATCTAAAAATGGACCTTCTCAAAACAAATCGACTTTCCATATGTCTTGCTCAGGAAAGCCCTGTTCTTGAAACATTTCTACAGAAATAATACGTGGACAATGACTACATATGTGTTTGGAGTCCCAAATTTGAACATTTGATTTAATAACAGGATATATCAGAACTCCTAAAGGTAACCTCTCTGTCATCTGAACACGCTGAGATTTTTCTTGCCCCCATGGGAGACATTCATTTCCATGCCTGACCGGGACCCAGACGCTGGGTCCTTCTGATCTCGGTAACTCTGATATGGTCTGCTACTGGCCCGCTTCCACCAACTCACCTTGGTGTAGGTTCTCGTCATCTCTCCCAGGTGCTGGTCTGCATGACTTGATTCACAAACCCCCTTAGCCCAGCCACTCTTCATCCTCCAAGAGGGCTGGGTGCTTTGAAACCTGCTGGTTACATTTTCTCTGACTCCCAGAGTCCAGACTTGCATCCCTGCCTATCATCCCCCTCTCCTCTCTCACTTTGTACTTCTGTTTAACGTCTCAATCCTACTTTTCGCTGTGGTGTGTGTGCGTCGAAGTCAGAGGTCAATGCTAAGAGTCTTTTTTTTTTTTTTTGAGAAGTTTCTCTATGTAGCTTTTGGAGCCTGTCCTGGAACTCGCTCTGTAGATCAGGTTGGCCTCAAACTCAAGAGATCTGCCTGCCTCTGCCTCCAGAGTGCTGAGCCACCACCGCCTGGCATCAGGAAGGAGTCTTCTTAATTTGCTTCTTAATTTTTGAGACTAGGTCTCCCACTGAACCTGAAACTCATTGGCTGGGCTCAAATGGTTGATCAGTAAGCACTGCGCATCCTCCTGCCTCGGGGGTGGTGGGGGGAACCAACAACAACAAAAACAAAGGATCACTGGGTTCCTGCTCACCACTTACCAGCTCTGAGCTTGAAGGAATTTTCGGAACTTCTGTTTTTTTACAAGAGAGGGAACAGGTATTTGTACATAAATAAATAAGACGGTGCCTGGCGTATGCGAGCATCTGGAAAGCAGCACTGTGGTTCTAACTGCAGCTGACGTTCTGTATCACACAGAGTCACGTAGAGCAGTTACCGACTCTACTGAAAAGTCTCTACGATATCACGTTAGTAACGGCAGTTTCTGCAGACTGCATGAGATAAGAAAACACACTCATGGGGCTGGAGAGGTGGCTGCTCTTCCAGAGGATCGGGTTCGATTCCCGGCACCCACATGTGGCTCACAAACAAGTACAACCCCCAGTTCCAGGGGATCCCCACCGTAGCACAGACATACGCACAGGCAAAACACCGATGAACACAAAATAAATAGATCTTTTTAAAAATACACTTAATGTCATTAATATGATCTTTAATAAATGGAATGATGCACCATTTTACAGCAAGCCTTTTTAAACCTAAAGAACTGCCTTAAAACTTCCTTTGCCAATGTCTCTGTCTCAATACAATCTTTTTATTTAGGTTTATATATATCAAAGCATTTACTTACACTTATTCATAGAAAACTCTTTAGTGGCTTAATGTCAGCGTTCATAGTGGCATCCATAGATAATACAAAAGAAAGTGATCTGCTTTAATTCATACTCACACTGCTCCATCAAACACAACTTTTACAGCATAGCAAGGTCTCAGATGGCTTATACAAAAGCAAAATAACTGAAAGTAGTTATTCATAAACTCACACACGATTTTCTATTGTAATGTAAGAACAGAATACACCAACAGAAGATACCCGTTAACAAGAGAAAGAGGGTTCGGAGGAGGAGCCGACCTTGCCAGCCTCCCCAGAAGTGAATACTTGGCAGCTGATGTTTCTCCTGTCCGTTCAGAAAAAACACGGCAGCCACAAATCTCCACGTTTCAGCTATAACAACCTAAGAGTTACTGTATTTTACAGTTATCCATGAAATTCACTTGAAAACTTAGCAACAGAAAATTCAGGATGATTCCAGCTTACACAAACACTTATACAATACAATCTCTATAGATATGGAGACATAACATACAACGTTGCTTAAATAAATAAATGTTACCAGGAAAGAAAAAAAGCCACAGAAGTCAGCAACTCAATATTGAATTGAAACCTAATTGCTCTGAATTGCATTTTTTAGTCATTAGTTTTCTTACTCTTATACATCTTTACAAGTGTTTCTTTTATATACTTAAGACTGATAACAAACAAGGCAGGGAGCCCGAGACAAGAGATTGATTACAAACAACTCCACTGCTAAGATTTAAACAGACAGCAGACCAATTAGAGCTTACGTTTGTCTGACTTAAAGAAAAATTGTTTGGCTCTGCCAGTGTGAAAACCGGTTGCCATAGATCACCTTCTCAAAGCCATCACTACAGCTGCGGTCATGACCTCACTTTCAGAAGAAAGTTTTATAATGCTAATTATCTCTTAAGAAAACTCTATCTCAGAATTACTTTTCCTAAGCTCTCTTATAAAAAAAAAAAACCAACCACAAACCAAAACGAAACACTGGCTCCATCACATGTAACCACGGAACCAAGAACAGAGCGTGTTTAAGCCAGTGCTTTAACTCCAAGGCTTAAATCCGCCAAACCATGTGGCCAATTGGTTGAGTCATTCCTTCTATTCAGTAATTACAGAACTGGGCAAGTTTTTACGATTAATGAAATAAAATATTATGTTGATGTGAATTAAGTCAAATAATATGATGACACATTACTATGCAACAAACACTTTTAAATATCCAGCTAGACCTAACTGCTTGTTTGCTATCAGGTGACGGTGTCCGTGTACAAACAGACGGAAGGCGCCCTGAGGTTTTAGGTAATACTATGTCTAAAGGTGATTCAAACCATGAGATGTTTCTGAAATTTAAAACACGAATAAAATGGAGTCTTTTAAAAAAAAGAAACAGTTAAGTTGTAATTTCAAGTACAGTCAATTGTCTTTAAAATACAAACTGGACATCCTAATGAAGCAATTTATTTCTAAAGATTCCTTCTGCTCCAGATTTTAATGTGGGCTCCAAACTAAATTTTACAAATGAACGTGTGTGCTTACAGCGTTCATTAGAAACACCTCAAACACCATAGTGGTGATAAAATTGGAATTCTACAGAAGATTCAATAGATTTATTTGGGGCATAATTTTAACGTATAGTATAGCCTCTTGAATATTTACTTGCAAATCTATATGCCATGAGATAAAATTTGAAGATTTACTCTATGCAAACACCCAACTTTAACTACTTGAAAGTTAAATAAAATTGTCTCAGTCCATCCACTCTATGCTGCAAAAACAATGGTAAGCATTTCAAAAGTGGTCTACAAAAATACAAAAATACGCATGGATAATACCTGATTTCTGTAGGGTCTACTTTTGAAAATTAATTTTGCATTTAGTGTTTAATACAGTATTTGATATGAAGAAAAATGTACAGTATTTGTTGTGGCTCAATCGTAATACTAAAACTCCCTGTGACATGGTGCGAGTTTAGTAAAAATGATACACAATTACAAATGCTTATATGCATGGCTTTTTAGCTCTATCCAGATATAAAATCATAACATACACTTTAATAGAAAATGTAGCTACTACAAAATTAAGTGCTGAATTTTGGGTGGTATGATGATTTAATTCAATGTCAAATGGCAACATCTGTACTCTGAACCCTATCAAAACTGCTGTGCTATAAATTAACTGGAGCAATTCACTTGAATATAACATAGAATTTTATGTGCTTTTAAATATAAATAAAGTCATTAAAATAGATGAGGAGAAAAGACCTAAAGGAACTGGGGCAATTTTATCTGATGAACAGGGTTAGCCGAGAAGCCCGAAGCTGACTAAGAGCAACAGAGAGGACGACCTTCTCTTTTCCCTGTGAAGTATGAGGAACACACAAATCACATGTGAGAGACAGATCAGGTATGAAGAAAACTCTCCTGACACAGGGGGAGGCCTGCCCAGGACGTAATCAGCCAGCCTGACATAATCAATCAACACGGTTAGGAAGGGATCATGTAAGGTAGTTTGTGGACAAAGTTTGCATAGTTCATAATCTAAACAAAAAGGTTAAAATGCAACTTTGTCTTCTGGAAAACAAAAACCACCACACCCCGCTGTTAGTCAAGGGTGTGAATATTGAAAGTTATCATAGCTTAAAAAAAGATTCCTGGGGTCTCTGAGTGTCACATACTTCCTGAAATCGCAGGTCTAGAACATCAGCTAGCATGCGTGAAGAATCTATCTTTTAAGGAATTAAGGATATAAAGTAATTATATATATATTTTTTAAAAATCTGTGGATAGTCATGTAATAACATACACATGACAGGTACTAAGTTCAACATAGGCTTTACAAATATGATATAAAATAAAATACAATATGAAATACTAGTAAGGGTCTCGCATTGAAATATTCATGTTCATAAATATGGAAACAAGAAACGTTTATTGAATTTTTTCATTTTAAATGACTTGTTAATAGAGACTAAATGTGCAATTTAACAGTTGCAGCCTATCAGGTATTCCTTTGGGATTCAGAAATCAAGCTTGGAAATATTTTAAATAAAAATATTTGTCAAAATTTGTGATAATTCCCACTGACTGACTATTTGAGTGCCCCTTCTCTATTTTCCCATTCAGAACCAACATACAGTTTCTGGAACAAATACATACGTGTAATGAAGCTATGACAACCTGTTTTATAAAAATGGGTATTAGCAACCGGGCACGCCTTTAATCCCAGCACTCGGGAGGCGGAGGCAGGAGGATCTCTGTGAGTTCGAGGTCAGCCTGGTCTACAAGAGCTAGTTCTGGACAGGCTCCAAAGCTACAGAGAAATCCTGTCTTGAAAAAGCAAAACATTAACAACAATAATAATAAAGGGTATTAATTTTGTGTTTTTCTACATCATATACATCTTATTTGGGTCTCTGACTTAACATTTTTTTCTAACATTGCTAAAGCCGAAATTTTACAGATGGGGTCAAAGGGTTGAGAAGACTGAAAATTTATATCAAACTTTTTTCCAAATCTAATACGGGATCACTTTAGGATCTCTGTTCCCTCAGCTTCCTTCACCTTTCTCTTAAAGTTGACTTTGCCTTCAGTTCTGCAATGTATCAGAAGAAAAGTGACGTGATTTTAGGGTATAGGCTGAATTTTGTACTGAATTAGTAACTGTCTCTTAAGCAATAGTGACTACCTAACTTCTCAAACCAGTAAGTTATCTGGCATGGCTTATATACAAGCTGCAAGTCTGCTGGAGTAAAAATGTCAGTGTATCACACATCTGTCCATGAAGGATGTAGACTGTGAGTGGATGAAAGAGCTGTGTAGAAACGGACCTGGGATTTCACCTTAGGTAAACTTGGACAAATTAGCTATCATCTCTTAATGTTTCCTTGTTCGTAAAATATGAAAATTAATTAAAATACGGTTGCTGTGAAGATGAAAATATAGTGCATTTAGACGCCAGTTTTCAGAGTATGGCCTTTCACGGTGTTCACAGTGGTTTTAAATTATACATTAAATGTTTCAGGGTTTTTATTTAAATCACTTTATTCTATACATGATTCAAATCAAGTTCTTTCCATTACTTACTTTTGGTATACAGTTAGGACTTTAGGATTGATTTTTATATTTTTTAGTTATGTGCACGTCAGGAGGCTGTGACCAGCCATGGGGCTGCTGTGAGTTCAACCTGGGTCCTCAGAAAAGCAGAAACCACTGTTAGCTGCCTTGCTGCTTCTCCAGCCCCACAAATGGCATTTTTAAAAGAAAATGTCCTATTATGATTCTTTAAAGATTATAATACTGGTTCAGGCAAATATTTTTGAACTGAATGACTTTTAATCAAAAGGCCCAACATTAATTTTTATGTGAAATCTTGTGGTAAATTCAGTTTCAGCTTCAAGAATCAGATAAATAAAGTGAACAAGTAATTTAAGTGATTAAAGGGATTTTTGAGTGCTCTGTATTATAAATTCCAAAACTTATTAAAAGGACCTATGCTTTCTACTATTCCTCGTTTTCAAGCACTTACCATGTGTCATTGAAAGGAATTATTTGTTTTAAACATATCTGCACGAGATTGGAAACGATACCCTTTTTCTTTTAACCTGGCATATTACTTTTTAAAGCATTTCATAAATGTATTAGCCATTGAAGACTGTTGGGAAATTCACAAGTGATTGGCCTCAACACAAACTATTAGGATGTAAGGCAGTTTTCTGACAGAAAAAGACCAGCTGGACCTCCAGGGGTCATTTATTCTCAGTGCTTCAGTTAGAGATAGAAGGAATATGATTTATTTTGATTTAAAGTTGTCCAACAACTGAAAAAACAAAAATCCTGAAATGCATCTGAAAGACATTTGGACAGACAAGGAAGTAAAAGACAAAAGTTATTTGTTACATAGATTAAAAAAAATGGTCACTATCTGAAATAAACTGATGTCAGAAGACAAAATCTATATTAAGAATCTGAGTTCAAAGCCAGCCTGGTCTACAGAGTGAGTTCCAGGACAGCCAGAGCTACACAGAGAAGCTCTGTCATGAAAAAAACCCAACCCAAAACAAGACAAATCTGACCCAGAAGAGGGGCCAAGAAAGCACAAAGGGGAGAAAGGAGTCCCGGGAGAATAAGACCATCTTAATCCAAGGACTGAGACTCCAGTCAGCAGCCCAGCTGAATAAATGTTTTAAATGTTGTCACATCAAAGAAGCGCAGCAGATGGCAAGTCAAAGAAGGCTCCTACAAGTAAGTCACAAGTGCTGTGGACAGTGTACTGGGAAAGGGGGCTGTCTTTCTTTAGTTAAATCGTGAGGGTAGAGGATTTCAAATGAGAAAATAGTGTTCAGGACACGAGAACTGAGATCAGGAATTTGGAGACTTACACTTAACTTTTTTACCTCCCCCTGCAAAAAATTAAAACTCAGTCAGATAACGCATAATAAGAATTCTGAGCATCTGAAAACATGAGAACCATTTGTTTGCAAACTGGCGGGAAACAATGTTTAGGGAAAATCCGTATCTGACAGAAAGTGCTTTATTAAAAGACAGAGCCTGGTTTACGGATCACTCGTGACAAAAGGGGAAGTGGCGAGAGAGCGCGACTGTGACCTCACCGTACGCTGTCACCAGAAGGCAGTCTCTGCCACAACACTGCTCAAAGTCGAGGATCATGTGAAATTGGCAAAGGGAGAAATCATGAAAACAGGATTAGCAAAGAAAGTTAGCGAAAGAAAGAGGGCAAATCTTAGCTGTCTCAATAGTCCTAAGTCTGGCAGCAAGCCTTTCTTCCACGGGACTGGGCATGCTGGCTGACTGAGCTTTCCACACAGTGTTTTAGGTCATGGGAAGAAGAATCGTTTTCACATAAAGCTGTCACGCTTTGCTGGGAAACAATAAAAGACATTATAAATTCAAAACTATGAGTTTTTCTGAGGTTATAAATAGGAAATGTAATTTAATTTGTGATGGTCAGAAAAACCAAAGTTCCTACACTACATCACCTTGCCCATCTACTTACTTAAAAATTCCACGTAAGTTTAGCTCTATAAATTTTCTGATAAAAAGTATTTATTAAATAAATGAATATGGAACATGAACATACATAGAAAAAATAAAATGGAAATGGCTAGTATTTGCTTTCTTTTGTTCTATGCTCTCTTATGAACTTCCAAAATCAGAACCAAATATGCCTATTAAAATGCCTGGAAGGAAACACTTAGCATTTGGAAGGCTAAAAGACAAAGGCATTTCAAGAAAGGTTTTGGTAAGTCCTTTTTGGAGCCCTTGGAACAGTGTCTATGCATTCTCCCTAAGGAGGAAGCCAGAAAATGTTCATCTTATCGAAGAACGGGGGACAAGTTTCAACAGTGGAAGAATGTGTGCCCTGCTAGGGGAGAGCTGGTAAGAAAGCTTCTTTGTGGTCTGAAGACTATTGCACATTCAAATAAAACACAAGAGAAGAATGTTCAACAGATGACACACGAACGAGCTTGTGCCTGGGACACCACTGCAGTCGGGCCCGTCTCCATCTGCTTCTGCTTTAGTGACCTTTAGAAATGGTCCAAACTGATTATCAGCAATACACTGGTTTTGTTTTTCTTAAAAAAATATTTTGAGACCACTTTTGATACGCACACACATAATGTGGTCATAACAGACAAATATAACTTTAGCAAGACTAAATAAAAGTGCAAAACTTAAAAAACAAAATTAAAAAATATGGAAGCATGAGCTAAAATTTTCTGCATAGCTGAAATCTATTTAAAGCAAGTCCTGTTGCAGGGGTGGGAAGGGGTGCTGACAGGAGGTTAAAGCAGTTTGTTTTTTAAATGTCTTCTGCATGTTTAAATGATGCAAAAAAATAATTTCACTCCATAAGATTGGAAACATCTCACAGACAATTCATCCCTATATCCTTAGACACCATGGTGGTGGCAGTGCCTCCTTCTGCGAGGTACACAGCAGTGCTAGATTTAGAATGGACTGCTCGGTCACTCCCATTGTTGTTGACCTCACAGTCCAGGGGTTCAGTGGAGACGACCCACGTGGAGGGACGCCACCGCTTAAGGGAGTACGGAGTTTTCACGCGTTTCTTGATCTTTTCCCCTGATCCTGATTTGCCATCCTGTGTGGACTCACCTACTGAAAACAAAAGCACAGAGATGAGCTGTATGAAAGGGCAGGTTTAGAAGTACAGGGGCTGGCTGGATACAATGTAGCCTGGTCCCAGGACCACTGAAACCCTGCTGGTGCTGTGGGAGGGGAAGCAGGAGGACCAGAAGCTCAACACTATCCTTGTCTCCACAGCTATTACAGAGCCCAGCCTGAGCTATACAAGACTCTAACAATGTCAAGCATAGGCTCAGCCGGCATCTACAGACCCAAATAACGGATATTTCTTGAAATATGTGATGCTAGACAATGTTCTTCTAAGCAAAATTCAACCAACTCATTTTTGAGACATAATTAAAAAAAAATAAATCTCACAAGAACTGATAAAATTCAAAATTCTTTTCATTTTGTTTGTTTAATTTTTGAGACAGGGTTTCCTATGTAGCCCTGGCTGTCCTAGAACTCACTCTGTAGACCAAGCTGGCCTCAAATGCACAGAGATCCACCTGCCTCCCAAGTGCTGGGATTAAAGGTGTGTACCACCACTGCCAGGCAAGAAAATTCAAAATTTTTCGTTGCATTTTCAAATCCTCTTGCTCTGGTACAGACTCCAGCTTGCTAAAAATACTTATCATTTGACTTAATGCTGAAAGGTGGGCTAGGTATGAAGTGGGTGATGTACTCCTGAAATTCCAGGTTCTTAGGAAGCTGAGGCAGGAATATTTTGAATTCCAGTCCAGGCTTTGGCACAATGAGTTATAAAGTGAGTCCTTATCTCAAAGACAAAACAAAACAAAAAATGCTCAAAGTGGACCAAACTCAAAAAGCCTTTAACATGTAATGGTTTTACAGGGACGAACATTTCCCCATAATTCTCTGTTCTCATATTTGACAAGATGCTTCGGAGATACAGAAGCAAGCAAGGTGTGTCAACTAGCTTGTAATATAAACCACTTAAGTAAGGGGCAAGGATTTTGTTTTTTTCTTTTTCTTTCTTTTCCTTTTCAACACAGGGTTTCTCTGTGTAGCCCTGACTGTCCTGAACTCACTCTGTAGACCAGGCTGCCCTCATCAAACGTTGAGGTCTGTCTGCCTCTGCTTCCTGAGTGCTGGGGTTCATAAATGAATTATTTTACCTAGTAATGACTGCTAAGAGATCCTGGTGAGCTCTCCTGTCTTGGGCTGTAACCCCGTAGAGCAAGGGACCACGCAGCAGTTTATCTGTTGCGTGTGAGCCTCAATAAAGATGGCACTTAAGGACTGAGAACAACTTCAGTGCTTCCTGAGACTTCTCTTGACTTCTAGGACTTACTGGGTGTGGAGGCACAGGCCTTTAATCCCAGGACACTGTGAGTTTAAGACTGGCCTGGTCTATACAGCTAGTTCCAGGGCGGCCAGGGCTACAAACAGAGACCTTGTCACAAACAAACAAACAAACAAACAAACAAACACGAAATACATATAAAGACTTACTAAGTTAAAACTAAAAGTAGATTTAACATATGATTATGTATAACAAATACTATAGAAGTAAAAGTAGCATAATGTTGCCACCTGGTGCTCTGACCCTACTAGGTGCTGATTTAACCTCTTCTGTCACAAGTACATGACCCACATCATAAAGAAGCCATCAAAAACCACATAGATTAAGCTGGCAATTCTTCTGACCATTGTGATACCAGCTTTTTAATTTTCAGTGACCAAAAAAGAAGGAGGGAGGGAGGGAGGGAGGGAGGGAGGGAAAAAGGCCCATTTCCCCACTTTACTATAATCTAATCCTTCCGAGGCCCAGTCACTCTGTCTCTGGAGGTGACAGAGTAAAGACTCTAAAGGACACTTACTCTGTATACTGCTGCCATCCAGGATATTTGTGGCTGAAAGATCCAGAGAACTGGGCCTCTGTGCTCTCCTGGGCTTCGATGGCCCAGGATCTGCAACTGTGCTTGTAACACCCTGTGGAAGTCCATCTTGTTCTGAGCACGGATTGCTGTTGTTGTTATTGGAATTAGTTCGGCTCCCTTCGAGGGGCCGTTCCCGCCTGTCTACCAAACGGTCCAGAACCTCTTCATCATGGCCAGCTTGCTGCTCTCGTCTCAGTAAAGGTTCATGCTCATCAGGACTAGAATTAATATTCAGCCGAGTATCCTCGCCAATAAACTGATTCTGCAGCATGTCTTGAGCCCTCTGTGCCACTATGTTGGCTGCCTGGCCAGATGGCACCGTCCCATTGGCATACTGGGTTGTTGCGACATGGGAATTAACAGTGTGGCTTCTCCCTGCCACTCCATTCATAGTCACCGTCACTACATGAGGTTCTGCAGCATTGATTGTATTCATCTTGGCAACTCCAGTTTCTACCTGTTTCAAGTTTGATTTGTGCTTGTTGCCAAATTTTAGCCGGGGTTCTTTTGTTGAATTTTTGGTGTTCAAAGGCAAACTAGTGGGTCTCTTAGGCAGGTTCTGTTGCTTAGGGAGAGGATAGAGCTGAGCGGGAGGAACATCAGGAATTAAGCACGCCTGGCCGTTTGCAGCCTGTGTGAAGTCCTGCTGCCCAGTTACTTCCACTGCGAGCTTTATGAGTGGATAAAGCAGGCTGGAACTGGTACTGCTCAAGGGGTCTGGCCCACTGAACTGCTTGAGAGAGTGTTCCATGAGGTTCTCGTCGGAGCTTTCCTTGAGGTTCTTATCAACTTCTTTTGGGTCTAGCTTATTGGTCTCCAGGTCTTCTTCCGTCAGCTGCAAGCAGACAGGGGTCGGCCCAATTGGCTGCGCAACATTCGCGGCATGCAGATTGGTTTCATCTGGGTACGGTATCTCAGAGATGGTGGTCATGCCAGTACTCGGAGTGAGGCCCGTGGTGTTTGTGGTGGTTGTGTTTGTGGACAGGCTGGTGACGCTTGTTTCAGGGCTGGGGATCCGAGCTTGTGCTTGCTGTCGTTCGTAATTAATTGAGTTTCGGTTCTTTTCTCCTACAGTCAAAGGCGTGCTGCTGGACATTGAATGCTCAGAGGAAATATTCTTCACAATGCTGTCAGTGTGGTGTATGGAGTCTTCAATATACGAGGAAGAAGAATAATCTGGATAAGGCCCAATTTTTGGCACACGCCTATTATGTGACAGGTTGCTTGAAGAAAGAAAAGAAAAGGAATGACCATGGGAACATAGACTTACGATGAACTGCCTATTCCAAGTAAACACCAGATTTCAAAGTCTAACTTCTTCTTATTTTGTGCTCTGCATTCTTTTACTGCACATATTTATTTTTTTAATATTTATTTTATTTATTTATTATGTATACAATATTCTGTCTGTGTGTATGCCTGCAGGCCGGAAGAGGGCACCAGAACTCTTTACAAATGGTTGTGAGCCACCATGTGGTTGCCAGGAATTGAACTCAGGACCTTTGGAAGAGCAGGCAATGATCTTAACCACTGAGCCATCTCTCCAGCCCCTACTGCACGTATTTCTTTAGTGTGTCTGGATATGTGTGGAGAGCAGAGGTCAACTTGTGGGAGTCACTTCTCTTCCAGCATGGAGGTCTCAGGAGTCAAACCAGGCTGTCCGTCTTGGCAGCGAGCACATCACCCACCCAGCCATCTCACCGGCCTATTTCACTCTTAAATCATAGTTAAGAGATAATAAATGTTAATGGCTTGCTGAATACAAATTTTGTTTTGGCTAACAAGAGTTAATTTAGTGGCTGGAGGGATGAATCAGTGGTTAAGAGGCTCAGCTGATCTTTGATTCCCAGCACCTAGATGACAGCTCACAAGTACCTCTAATTTCAGTCCCTGGAGACCCAGCGACACCTTCTGGCCTTCGCAGGCATTGCAGGAACACGGGGCACACACATTCAGGCACTCATATAAACAAAAAATAAAAATAAAATCTCAAGCCGGGCAGTGGTGGTACTTGAGAGGCAGAGACAGGTGGATCTCTGTGAGTTCGAGGTCAGTCTGGTCTCAGAGTGAGTTCCAGGACAGTCAGAGCCACACAGAGAAACCCTGTGTTGAATAAACAAACAAATAAAAACACCTCAAAAAATAAATAAAAGAGTTAATTTAAAAAATATCACCTATCCCAGTACTCGGGAGGCAGAGGCAGGCGGATCTCTGTGAGTTCGAGACCAGCCTGGTCTACAAGAGCTAGTTCCAGGACAGACTCCAAAACTACAGAGAAACCCTGTCTCGAAAAATCAAAAAAAAAAAAATATCACCTATAATTTTATAATATCAACAAATACATCTTTTATAAATTATATACCTATACAAGTAACGTTGTTTTGTAAATAGAGGAACCATGGGATACATTTATTTTTATTCCTGTAACCCTAGGTCCAATAGTATATGCACATTTTTCCAAAGCATCCTCATTTAAGAGGCACATGCTAACAATGGAACACACCTGCCTGCAGGAGCCACTACTGGTGTAAGCTTCTGTAGAGCTAAGCTATGAGGCAGAAGACAAAGGAACAAAGCTGAACGGCCAATAGCGAGGCAGGAGCAAGGACAGGTGGAGCTGGCGGTGAGAGTATAAATAGAACTCTGGAAGAGGAGGAGGAGGAGGTCGAGGAGGAGGAGGAGGAGGTCGGGACAGCCACCCAGCCACAGCGTAAGAAGGCAAGTAAGATATTCAGAAGTAAGAAAGATAAAAGCCCAGAGGAAAAAGGTAGGTGGGATAATTTAATATACAAAAAGCAGGCAAGAAACAAGCCAAGCATTCCTAACTAAGAAGCCTTCGTGTGTGATTCACCTGGGAGCTGGGAACCAGGGTCTGCTGGGAGAGCAGCAAGGGCTCTAACTGAGCCCTCTCTGTAGCCCCTTCATCTGACCACCGACAGATGTATGACCTGCATACTTTAGATTATAGGGAAGCGGAAACAGAAGATGGAGAAGACTTCTCTAATGCGCGTAAAGTGAGAGCACTTCTATTTGATTTTATGAGGATTGGTGTGAAGGTGTCAGATCCCCTGGAAATGAGTTACAGACAGTTGTGAGCTGCCATGTTTGTGCTGGGAATGGAACCTGCGTCCTCTGCAGGAACAGCCAGTGCTCTTAACCCCCGAGCTGTCTCTCCAGTCCTAACACCTTTTTATTTGGGATCTGAAGGTATAGTCTCATAGGACAGAGAGAAGTACCAGTGTGCTCTTTAAGCACTGCTGGAGAGCCACTGCACAAGTCGTGTCCACTGCAACAGCAGTAGATACCTGGGCAGAATCACATGTGCTTAAGAAATAAAAACACCAATAAACACAAGACAGACCACAAAGTACATGTACAAGTTATAAACTTTTACAACCATAAAAATGTTTTATCTTTAACATTAAAGGTAAGGTACACTAATTCCCCCTCCCCTTTCGGTTTTTCTGTGTAGCTCTGGCAATCCTGGACCTTGCTCTGTAGACCAGGCTGGCTAATAAAGAGTCATTTCTTCTACTGTATCTTTAGATATGAAATTACAGACTCTGTCTTGTATTCACACCACATAAGTATTTTCCGTACAGGAATGGAAATAGAGAGGCTGGAGAGAAGGCTCTGTGCTCAAGAGGAGGTGTTCTTCCTGTAGAGGACCTGAATTCAGTTCACTGCTCCATAGCTCCCAACTGCCTAAAATCCTAGCTCCAGAGGGATCTCACACCTCTGGCTCCAGACACCCAAACTCGTGCACATCCCTGCTTCCACCTCCACACACATATTAAAAATAACAAAAATAAATCTTTTTCTAAAAAAAAAAAGACTGGGGATATTGGGAGGCGGAAGAGATGGCTCAGAGGTTAAGAACGCTGGCTGCTCTTCAAGAAGTCCTAAATTCAATTCCCAGCACCCACAGCTCACAGCCATGTGCAATGAAATCTGATGCCCTCTTCTAGCCTGCAGGCAGAACACCGCATACATAATAAACTAAAAAAAAAAAATCTTACAAAGAAAACAATTTAAAGGTGGGTGATGGTGGTGCACGCCTTTAATACCAGCACTAGGGAGGCAGAGGCAGGTGGATCTCTGTGAGTTCGAGGCCAGCCTGGTCTACAGAGCTAGTTCCAGAAAGAAAAAGGAGCTATCACATCACTAGGCTGACTTAGCAGCGTTTGTTTCCTGTCCTTTACTTGCCCTCCGGTGCCAACAGTTAAGTGACAGCCACGAGCCCCAGGGTCTTACCGTTCATTCTGCATGGCAGTAGACATGGGGTTGACCGTTGGGCTCACAGACTTGTTTCTCTCCCATATCATCATAAGCTCAGCCATTCTCTCCTCAGCACACTGCGCCGTGAGCCGAGCCTCCGCGTCCTGGTCCCAGCAGTCTTCGATCGTTTCCTTGAGTGATCTCACCGCCTACAGCACAGAGAGCATACTGTTTACAACTGTGTTGGGGTTTTAATTTAGAATATGTCAAAGAAAATCAGGTTGTATATATATGTATGGTTTTGGGCTTTTTTTTGTGGTTGTTTTCTCTTTTTTTCTTTTAGATTTATTTATATTCTGCATACCATATCTATCTGGGTTTTTCAAGACAGGGTTTCTCTATAGCTATGGAGCCTGTCCTGGAACTAGCTCTGTAGATCAGGCTGGCCTCGAACTCAGAGATCCGCCTGCCTCTGCCTTTCAAGTGTTGGGATTAAAAAGCATGTCACTATGCCCAGGTATTTATTTTATTATTTGTTATAATGTTTATTTATTTCTTTAGGTTTCAGGGACTTAATTAAGCTACAGCCCCAAATGTCCAATTTCAAACAACAAAAAAAAAATTACAAAGGAAACCAAGTATTGTACTTGAAATTTTAGCACTGGGAGGGAGAGGCAGAAGGTCAGGATCTCAGGGATATTCTTTTTTTTTTTTTTTTTTTTGTTTTTCAAGACAGGGTTTCTCTGTAGCTTTGGTGCCTGTCCCGGAACTAGCTCTTGTTGACCAGGCTGGCCTCGAACTCCCAGAGATCCACCTGCCTCTGCCTCCCGAGTGCTGGGATTAAAGGCGTGCGCCACCACCACCCGGCTCTCAGGGATATTCTTGATCTTAGAATGAAATCTTTGAGACAAAAGACTGGGATACATGAGATCCCGCCTAAAAATAAACAAAAAACCAAAAGGAATGCAAAGAAACAAGAATGTGTTATCTATTTACAGGAAAATAAAATCTTAACAGAAATCAAGGAAGTACAAGTATTAGAGGTATCAAAAAATTTCAAGTGAACCAAAGAACTAAGAAAACAACAGATGAAGAACTGAATAAAGAACCCCCCCCACACACACACACACACAGGGTTTCTCTCTGTAGCCCAGAGTCCTGGAACTCACTCTGTAGACCAGGCTGGCCTTGAACTCACAGAGATCCACCTACCTCTGCCTCCTGAGTGCTGGTAATAAAGGTGTGTGTCACCACGCCTGGCCTAAGAAAACAATTCCTTAAAAATAATTTTATTTATTTATGTATGTATCTACCTATCATCAATCTATCATCCATCTATCAAATCAGGGAAAGTCACTGTTGTAGACATGCTCTGTAAGTTAAAAGGGTTCTTCAACTTGAAATTTATTTATTTATTTATTTTTGGATTTTTCGAGACAGGGTTTCTCTGTAGCTTTTGGTTCCTGTCTAGGAACTAGCTCTTGTAGACCAGGCTCACAGAGATCCGCCTGCCTCTGCCTCCTGAGTGCTGGGATTAAAGGCGTGCACCACCACCGCCCTGCTCAACTTGAAATTTAAAAAGTATAAGAGTCAATAACCTTTGTTTGTTTTGGTTTATTTCGAGACAAGGTTTCTCTAAGTAGCCTACTCACCCTGTAGACCAAGCTGGCCTCCAACTTACAGAGATCTGCTCCCCACGCCAGTGCTGGAATTAAAAGAATGTTCCACTATGCCCACCTAAACTGCATTTTTTTAAAATAGCTCTTCCTTTTTTAAAGAATTAATAAACCTTTAGTCACTTTAATAAACTATACACTTCCTCCCTAACTCTTGTTACTGCATTGTTACTGCAGAGAAACGTTTTTTTTCTTTTGGCTATACCGTCCATATCAAGTTTAAATGGATTTGTTGGACGTAAACCAAATATTAAAAGTCCCTTACTTAGCAACCTCATCTAAATTAGAAGTAAAGAGTGGTCAGGTAAATCTGTGTATGTTGCATATCCCGCAATGGTAGGGTTGCCAACAAACACTTCAGAAGAACAGACCTTCGTCACCGCAGTGAGACGACACAAGGTAAGGAGAGGAGGTCGCGACTGATTATAACAAACTCTCAGAGATCTCAAACATTTTCTATGAGGTCGGCAGCTCTGGGGGATCCTGGTAGAGTACAATTCACCCCCTCACCTGCTTAAGGAACTGCCCAAGTCTGCATAGCAAAAACTGCCATTCGGAAGCAACCGTGTGCATGAACTGAACGAGCTCTGTAATAGCCATATACTTAAAGATTTCAATCTCATCTGAAACATAAGACAGCTTTGAGATTAATCTACTAACAAAGATGACCACTAAGGTGAAGCTCAATCTATCTGAATGGATACATCTCTAGTCTCTCTGACATGAATGAAAATATTCTATTCTGCTGAGGCAATCTGTAAGTGGGATGGGAAAATATATAGTAAAATGATTTAAATTACTAAATTTCTTCATGTTCTTTAATTAGAGCTAAGAAAATTAATTTGTACTAAGTATAAAAATGTAATAAATACCTTCAGGAGTAATCATCATTACATTCCTACCTTAAGAAGAGATCACTGAGGAAATACGAAGCAATACAACCTTCTAGAAACAAAAATAGGATTGTAGAAATTTAAAATTTTTAATGTATTTATTGGGGGAAGAATGGCAAATGTCATGGTGGTCAGAGAACACTGTGTAAAACAGTTCTCTCCTTGCACTCTGTGGGTTCCAGGAATTGAGATACGTCATCAAGCTCGGTGGCAAGGGCCTTGACCTAATGAGCCATCCTGCCATCCCAGGGAATTAAAAATATAATGAACAAATAACTGATACTGTAAGAAATTAATGGGCTGCTCAAAAGGTGAAGCTGAGCCAGGCGGTGGTGGCGCACGCCTTTAATCCCAGCACTTGGGAGGCAGAGGCAGGCGGATCTCTGTGAGTTCGAGACCAGCCTGGTCTACAAGAGCTAGTTCCAGGACAGGCTCCAAACCCACAGAGAAAGCCTGTCTCAAAAAAAACCAAAAAAAAAAAAAAAAAAAAAAAAAAGTAAAAGGTGAAGCTGAGGCTCCAAAGCTACAGAGAAACCCTGTCTCGAAAAACCAAAAAAAAAAAACCAAACCCCCCCCCCCAAAAAAAAACCAAAAAAAAAAAAGGTGAAGCTGAGCAAATGCTCAATAGAACAACACTGAAAACCAGACAGAAGCTGGAGACGCAGTGTGGTTGGTGGAGTGCTGGCACACACGAAACCCACATAAACCAGCACGGTGGCACACGCACTCAGAGGCGAAGGCAGGAGTTCAATGTTATCCCCACAGCCCTGTTTACCAAACAGATAAACAAACAAACAACAGAAGGGGAAAAAAAGAAATTCAGACTTGGAATGTCAGGTGGTTCAATACTAGTTTAATGAGAATTCAAGGATAAAGAAATGTAAGGAAAGAAGTTTTATTTTTTTTTCTTTTTTGGTTTTTTGAGACAGGGTTTCTCTGACGCTTTGGAGTCTGTCTTGGAACTAGCTGTTGTAGCCCAGGCTGGCCTCCAACTCACAGAGATCCACCTGCCTCTGCTGGAATTAAAGGCATGCGCCACCACTGCCCAGCTGGAAAGAAGTAATTTTAAGATAAACGCTAGAACTGGGTGGCAGATCTCTAGTTCAAGGCCAGCATGGTCTACAAAGTTCCAGGACTGGTAGGACTGTTACAAAGAGAAACTCTGTCTCAAAACAAACAAACACAAACAAACAAACAAACACTAGAGAACTCATGAATGAGGAAAGTTTTGGATTTTCTTTTTTTTTTTTTTCTTTTGGTTTTTCGAGACAGGGTTTCTCTGTGGTTTTGGAGCCTGTCCTGGAACTAGCTCTTGGAGACCAGGTTGGTCTCGAACTCACAGAGATCCACCTGCCTCTGCCTCCCAAGTGCTGGGATTAAAGGCGTGCGCCACCACCGCCCGGCGAAGTTTTGGATTTTCAAATGGAAAAATCTATTCAATATCTAGGAAAAATGTGTGAAAAGGTCTGCGCTAACATATACCCAAGTGAAAATTCAAACCTGCAATGGAAAAGTAAGTCTTAACAGTTTACAGAAAAACAAAAATCAAACCCTGGTGTGGTAGTACATGCCTGCAACTCCAATGTGGTGGAGTGAATGAGAATGGCCTCCAAGGGTCCATACATTTGAATGCTCAGTCCTTAGTTAGTGGAACTATTTTTGAGAAGGATTTGGAGATGCGGCCTCGATGGAGGAGATCTGCCTGTCTCTGCCTCCCAAGTGCTGAGATTAAAGGCATGCCCACTACCACCCAGCCCAATTAAATGTTTTATAAGTTGCCTTGATCATGGCGTCTATGCACATCAATAGAACTACTATTAAGACAGTCAACACGTGAGAGGAGGAGGCATTCGAGTCACTCCAAGCTGTGTAGGGAGTTTAAGGCCATCTGGGCTTAATGAGATCCTAGAGAGAGACAGAAACAGAGAGAAAGACAGAGAGAAAGACAGAGAGATAGCCAATAAAACAGAAAGCAGCGGATGGTCTGTGGGAGATGGGTGGGAGGGTCAAGGACTATTCATGGCAGCCTTGTCAGAACCTGAGTTCTGAGTTCAATCCTTGGAACCCAGTTAAGTGGGATTCAGTGTCCTGAATGCAAAAACCCAGCACGTGTCCTGTGGACGGGTGATGAGACAGAACTGCCCAGAAGGCCAGGTACACTGGAGAAGCAGTGCGACAGAAGTAAAGAGGGGCCCTGTCGTGCGACTTCCACATGTGCACCACAGCACACACTCGCCTGCCCCGACAATGGAGTAAGACAGGCCCACATCCAAATTCTCATATGAAGACTGCAGGCCAGAGAAGGTCTTCACAACTTTGAAACCATTACTCTGGTGATTACTCATATGTGATACTAAGATGGAAAGTTTTTTGGTTTTTTTTTTTTTTTTTGGTTTTTCGAGACAGGGTTTCTCTGTGGTTTTGGAGCCTGTCCTGGAGCTAGGTCTTGTAGACCAGGCTGGTCTCGAACTCACAGAGATCCGCCTGCCTCTGCCTCCCAAGTGCTGGGATTAAAGGCGTGCGCCACCACCGCCCGACTTAGATGGAAAGTTTTAAAACATGCAAGGATTTGTAATGTTTAACACCTAACACACATAGTAATATGCATTACTTAAACAGAACTTCATCAAAAGAAGAAAATTATAAGAGAAAGACACAGATTTGAAAAAAAAAATGTTTCTTTTGAGTAGAACCTAGAAAAAAACAAAAAAGACAAGGAACCAGTGAATCCACTGGACGGTGTTTTTAAAATAAGCTTTCCCAAAAGCAAGAGCTTAGAGCAATGAAGTAGTATGTGTGGTTCCTATGAGTTCAAGCTCAGTATTGTGTCATATAGGAAATGTTTATATAAACACAATTCTAATGTTTTTACTTTAGTTAACTTTTTAGGTCTACACTGAAGCCCAGGCTGGCCCTGAATGTGACTCTGTCGCCTCACCCAGTGGTGGGGCACAGGCATGAATCACCACAGCTAGGCGGCTTCTATTTTTTGCTTTAAGCACATTTAAACTTATCTAGTTCTTGTCAGAAGTCCTCGTTTTCTTACCAGGCTGTTTTCTTTCCAGGCTTCTGGGAATTTGGGTCTCTGTTTTTCTCTCGACACAAGAACCTGCATGTCCTCAAAAGTGGGATGGTTGCCAACTTCTGTCTGGAAAGCCATCTGGTATTCTGGTACAGATTCACCTGTGTATTTATAGAAAGAATAATAGAATTTCTAATTATCATAGAGGATAGAATAACAGAGGTATTTCTAGTATCAAATAAACAGAAATCATATGCATTAAACCCTTTTAAGCATACATGCAAATTTCAGACACTTTATTGTTGTTTTAGTCTATTAATATTTGGAAGTCTCAATTTTTATTGATAAATGAAATAGTAGTTTCAATGCTATACAGATATTTTACTTATCTTATTCTTTGGTGTTGGGGATCAAATTCTAAGCCTTAAGCATGGTAAGTATGTACTTGAATATTAAGGCCTGTTTTTAAAACAGTGAATAATAACTCAGGCTCTGCTGCATACAAAAAACAATTTTTGTAAATTTAAAAAATACTGATAGAGGGTAAGAATGTATGGATTGTTTTGACTATTCAAATAGAAACAAAACCTTGCCATGTTTTGTGGAGCTTTTTCATCTGGGTCTATTGTTGTGCCAGTGAGATAAGGAAGGCAGACAGTACTGCTTTGCTGACAGGAAGATTGAAGCACACAAGAGTTAAGTGACTTCTCCAAGGAAGAGATGAAGCCAAGATTAGAACCGAAATGCCCGAGCCTCCATCCCTTCTCATCTATCTTGTTATTTTAATACGTAGAGCAGTGGTAAGGAGCCAGGAAGACTGTAGGTCTCCTCCAGGCCAGTGGTTCAAACACGTGGGTTGTGACCCCTTTGGCAAACCTCTATTTCAAAAAATATATGACGATTCATAACAGTAGTAAAATTGTAGCTATGAAGTAGCAACGAAACTGAGTTTATGGCTGGGGTGTCAAACATGAGGAACTGTATTAAAGGGTGGCAGCAATCGGAATTTGAGAATCCTATCGTAGGCTATTGGATTTTTATGTATTAGTGGTATGGGGTTTTCTGTATGGCTCAGTATGTTTATTTATTTATTCTTTATTGGTTTTTATCAAGGCTGGGTTTCTCTGTGTAGCCTTGGCTGTCCTAGAACTCACTCTGTGGACCAGGCTGGTCTCAAAATCACAGAGATCCATCTGCCTCTGCCTCCTGAGGGCTGGGATTAAAGGTGTGGGCCACCACCGCCCAACTTCAGTCTGTTTATAAGTGCACTTAACTTTATCACATTTTGTAAAAGTCAGAATTATTTCCTTCTAAGCTGCAAACCTATTGATGGCACACACAGTTGTCAAATACTGTTGGGGATTGAACTCAAGACCTTGAACAGTCTAAGTACATTCTTCAATACTGAGCCTGGGTAGCTTCCTACCACGGAGTGGTATCTCAGACTAGATAGGCATTTTAAAATGGTTTTGACTGGTATTAAATTTAGGAGTGAAATAATATACGGAATACTTTTTTTTTGTTTTTTTTTTGTTTTTTTTTTTGTTTTTGGTTTTTTGAGACAGGGTTTCTCTGTGGCTTTGGAGCCTGTCCTGGAACTAGCTCTGTAGACCAGGCTGGTCTCGAACTCACAGAGATCCGCCTGCCTCTACCTCCCGAGTGCTGGGATTAAAGGCGTGTGCCACCATCGCCCGGCTAAGGAATACTTAATACTTAAACTTATGCCTGAACTCTGATCTCATGTAAGAAAATAAAGAAAAATGCCAGGATTTAGTACAACAAACAACCAAATTTAAGAGGAGAGACGGAAACATCACTCAACAAAGAAAATCTAAAACTTAAATGTTGTTTAAGTCAGAAGGATGATCTAATTATGGAGAAGTTTAGAAAAGAATATTGATAGATAACTGAAGCACTTATTTTATTTTTTAACTTTTATGATTGTCTTAGTCACTGTTCTATTGCTGTGAAGAGACACCATAACTAAGGCAGTTTTTTTTTTTTAAATAAAAGAAAGCATTTATTTAGGAGCTTGCTTATAGTTTCAAAGGCTTAGTCCATTATCCTCATGGCAGGGAGCATGGCAGGCATTGCAGGCATGGTGGTGAAGAAGCAGTTAGAGCTATCTCTTGATCCACGCCAGGAGTGAGGGGAAACTGGGTCTTTTAAGACCTCAATTTCTTCTGAGTTCCTGGCTGCTAATCTATTTTTCAGACCTCTAGATACTTCTCTAAAACCAGATTCTTTTCTTAAATTTATTATATCCAAGCGAGAAAGAAGATACAACTGTATCACTTTAAAAAACTGACAAATCACTGGGTGATGATGGCACACCTTTAATCCCAGCACTTGGGAAGTAGAGAAAGGGGTATCTCCATGAGTTCTAGACCAGCCTGGTCTACAAAGCCAGTTCTACGACAGCCAAGGCTATACAGAGAAACCTTGCCTAGAAAAACCAAAACAAACCAAGAGTTAAAAACGAAGCCCTGATAAATTAGCGGCAGTTCTTACCGGGGAAGAGGTCTGTACATCTCATGAACACCTCCCAGTAGATCAGCCCCAGCGCATACATGTCTACCTGCTTCAGCGCGGACTCACAGTCCCTCAGGTTCACAGCTCCTTCCAGCACTTCTGGCGCCATATAGCGAATTGTGCCAACCTGGTGAATTAAGAGTGGCATTTTAAAGAAATAATAAAATGCAACATATCCTGAAGAGCAAACATTAGCCCCAAGATCACATGTAAAATTTACTCGTGTTGGGGCTGGAGAGATGGCTCAGTGGTTAAGAACACTGGTTGCTCTCCCAGAGGACACGGGTTCAATTCCCAGCACCAACATGGCAGTTCACAACTGAAACTCCAGGTCCAGGGAATCTGATACCTTCATACCAAATGCATATAAAATAAATTTTTTTTAAAAAATTTACTCCTGTTAATGAAACTATCCAACCCGAAGCAGGTCACTGAGCCCTTTATACACTGTACGTTAAAAATCTCTCCCTTCTCAACATAAAGTAAGTGTTCCTATGAGAGAATAAAGTAAGCGTTCCTTTGCCAACTTTTAAAAATCTGGCTGGACCATGTTGGTGCATACTTTTAATCCCAGCACTTGGGAGGCAGAGGCAGGTGGAGCTCTGTGAGTTCAAGGCCAGCCTGGTCTACAGAGCTTCCAGGACAGCCAGGGCAACACAGAGAGACCCTGTCTTGAAAAACCAAAACCAAACAACCAAACAAACAACAACCATGAGGATGCAGGCTGTTCTATAGTAAACTGTCTAATTCATTGCCCATCTTTGCAGTATAGTCAATAATGCAAAACAAAAACTGTCAAACGTGATGAGAAAATGCCAAAGCATGATGTACATCACTGAATAATTTTAAAAATTGCAAATCTTTAGCTACATCTATGTATGTGAAACAGAGAAAAGGGTCAGGAAAGATATGTCGACGTTGTAACCACAGGGTAGACTTTCCTATCTCAAACTTGATAACCTTACTCTTGCTTCAAAAACCAATTCCTGGCTGGGTCTGGGTAGCACTTACTTGCCTGAAATCTCAACCCTCAGAGGAGGATGCTAAACTCAAGGTCAAATTTGGCCATATAAAGAGAATCTGACTCAAAAAAAAAAAAAAACCCCAACAGAAAACACAATCTAATAAATTCCCTTTAATAACAAAAAAATCACTTCCTAGATATTTCTCCCTAATGTTTGTTCAAACGAGCTGGAATTTTTCAAAACGAACTGATCAGTTTTACACGGGTCTTTATACAATGTATTCGGTAGTTCCTAATGTCTAACCCTAACAGCCTGTAGCTAACAGTGTTAACAGTTAACAAATAACTGTTACAGTGTTACGATTTTGTAGTATGGCAGTGTATGTTTATAGACTCACCTCGCTTATAGCTGCATTATCCTCTTCCCCTGGGCGCACCAGTCTGTTTCCAGTTAGCCTCATTGACAAACCGAAGTCGCTGATGACACACGTGCCATCGTTTTTTACCAGGACATTTCTGCTGTTTAAATCTCGATGGGAAATTGCAGGTTTATAATGATCTGTTTGGATAATTTCAAACACTTATTAATGCTTAAGGAGAATTATTGGGGATTATATTAACATGAGATAACAGGCGCTACATACATGTAAATAAAAGATAGTACTATTTTCCACACATTATAGCTGTCTAAAAAAATGGGGCTGGGGAAAAGAAACCTGATTATCAAGGCACATGCCTGCAATCCCAGCACTTGGGATGTAGAGACAGGAAGATCATGAATTTGACACTAACATGGGTGTCACAACCCAAATCATAACCTCACAATTTCAACTTATTACTACTTTCCAAGGGTAATTATTAGTAACCAACTCCTCTTACATACACAGTTAATCAAACACTGAACATTCAACTGAATCTAATAGTAAACACAGTTCTAACTGTTGACACAAGCGAGTTTTTTCTCTTCATTTCCTGTTGTATGAGCTGCGGGCTGCGTTCGGGCCGCCCCGGCTCCCGCATGGCTAGCTTATGCCCGAAATAATTACACGGAAACTGTATTCTTTTGAACACTGCTTGGCCCATTAGTTTTAATCTCTTATTGGCTAGCTCTTACATATTGATCTAACCCATTTCTAATATTCTGTGTAGCCCCACAAGGTGGCTTACCAGGGAAGATCTTAACATGCATCTGTCTGGAGTGGGAGAATCATGGCGACTCTGCCTCACTTCCTTCTTCCCAGCATTCTGTTCTGTCTACTCCGCCTACCTAATTTACTGTCCTATCAAAGGCTAAGCAGTTTTCTTTATTAATTAACCAATGAAGCAACAGATATAAAGATGACTCTCCTCCATCATTTCCCCTTTTTCTGTTTAAACAAAAAAGAAAGGCCTTCACTTTGACATAGTAAAATTACAAGCGGCACCCATAAAATCCCAGCTGAAAGAAGACCTGAACAATGACATCAGGGGATAGGCCAACAAAAATGGGGGAAATCTGACACAGCTTCATTCTAGGTAAAGAGCTAAGATAATTAATGACAGCTGAGAGAGAGAAAATCCGTTCTTCCATAGAATGAGCCCCCTACTTGGCTATTTAATACCAAGAGGTCAGTCCTAAAGCACATTTACACATGAGCAGCTCTCACTGATTCAGTGAGATGTCCTAGAGCTTACTATGTCGGCTAGCCTCAGACTCACAGAGATTCACCTGCCTCTGCCTCCAGAATGCTAGGAATAAAGGCATGAGCCACTGTTTGAGAAAAACCACCTTTGTTTAAGCAAAGAAATTTCAGCCAGTATCTGACTTAAAACCTTGCTGAATCTTGCAAACCTTTAAAGGGGAATCAGGATGATATTTTAAATTCTGCTTTAAGCCAGCTTCTGAAAGGAGTTATCATATCTAAAGTAAAGAACAGGTCCAAAGGCTGACGGCTAAAACACCAAAGCAAGCACACTGGCTGCTGACACAGCAATAACAGGTCAGTCTTGTGCCCAAGGAAAGACGTCGGGTAAATGAGCCAATAAATTATTCAGAAGAAATTATTTATATATGAAGCATCAGCTAGAAAAGATGATCCATGCTATTATATAATGGAACAAAGACCTATGAAACGGATACATTAAATCTCCTCCCTAAGGAGGTCAGGGACACTACAGGAACAGCGACGGTTACAATGTGACAAAATGTGGTCCCCGAGTGGAAACCTGAGAAAGCACAGACAAACTAATTTAGGGGCGCCTGTGATGTGAGTATATTTTGAAACAAAGTGAGAAAGTGAATGTATTTTAAAGAGGTGCTCTGGACAACTAGTTAAAGAACTCACAAAAGCTGAAGAAGGCGTAAGCTATAACAGGGAATGTAATACAGTTTTAAAATATTAGCCAACACTGCCTTCCATCCCTGTTTAACAACAGAACCCAACCTTGTCTGAAGAGCAATCCACCCAACAAAAACAAAACAGAACAACTATATTCCTGGTCTCCAGTGGGTAAGAATGAATTAGTTCTAAGAAACAAAACAGGTAGACAAGAGGAACTTTTGAAGGTGGAAGGGACAACTCCCTATCTAGAATATAGCACAGAGGACAAGGAAATAACTATGAAAATGTGATCCACAGGTAAGGGACGGTACAGAAAATACAGGAGCCTTGTGTCTAATATCATGCTGTCAAACCCGTCCTTGTCACCCTCACTTTAGGTTCTGGTTTTGTTTGTTGATGGGGACTGAACCCAAGAGTCTCACGCACACTATGCTCTACCACTGGCCTGTAAGCTCAGTCCTCTCTCTCTTTCTTCCTCCTTCTCCTTTTATGAGACAGGTCTCACTATGCAGTCAAGGGGTGGCCTTCAACTCACAATCCCCCTGCTTCAACCTCCTGAGTATGAGGATTGTAATTAGTATATGCCAACTTAATCGACCTCTTTAGATTTTCTTTTTTTAAAGCAGGGTCCCGCCACCACCATGCCTGACCCTCGAGATTTTTATATGCATATGAGAAAGAAGAAAATATTCTTTTTCTTTTTTCTTTTTCTTTTTTTGGTTTTTTGAGACAGGGCTTCTCTGTAGCTTTGGAGCCTGTCCTGGAACTCCCTCTTGTAGACCACTCTGGCCTCTAACTCACAGAGATCCACCTGCCTCTGCCTCCCAAGTGCTGGGATTAAAGGCGTGCGCCACCACCACCTGGCAAAAATTTTCTTTATTAATAAAACCACTGTTATATCTTCCCTCTTCATTCTAGCTAGCAGGATATGAATTTATAAAAAGATGCTTGAGAATTACAACTTATGGAATAAAAAATTCAAGTAATATTAAAACTAACACATTGTAATTTATTCCCATAAACAAAATAAATACAAGGAAAATATAGCCTAGCTAAGAGTATTAACCTAAGGTTCACAAATAGACTTCAAGAGAGCTGAAAAACTTCTAGGATTTTCTTTACCTGGTCTTATGATATCAAGTATCAAATGTAGGGCCTTACACAAGCTAAGGAAGCATTCTATCACTGAAATATACTCCCCCTAAATAATTTTCTCTAAAATTAGCTATATGAGCCAGGCGGTGGTGACGCACGCCTTTAATCCCAGCACTTGGGAGGCAGAGGCAGGCGGATCTCTGTGAGTTCGAGACCAGCCTGGCCTACAAGAGCTAGTTCCAGAACAGGCTCCAAAAACCACAGAGAAACCCTGTCTCGAAAAACCAAAAAATAAATAAATAAAAAATAAAATTAGCTATATGTATATTTTTAGAAGGAAAGTCTTCAAATTCTTTTTTTTAATATTTATTTATTATGTATATAATGTTCTGTCTGTATGCCTGCAGGCCAGAAGAGGACACCAAACCTCATTGCAGATGGTTGTGAGCCACCATGTGGTTGCTGGGAATTGAACTCAGGACCTTTGGAAGAGCAGGCAATGCTCTTAACCGCTGAGCCATCTCTCCAGCCCAGTCTTCAAATTCTTAATGAAATCCATGCTTGCTTTTCTTTCTATTCAAGTATATTTCCTGATAATGGAGCTTTCAAACAACTGGTTAATATTCATATTTTAACAATATAAGTTATGGCTTTTCTTCTAAAATATGATTAAAATTTTATTCCTCTTACCTCCTCGTGGTAATTCTGTGTGCAGATAAGCCAATCCTCTAGTCACAGAATGAGCCAACCGGCAAGAGCTTACCCAGTCACTTGTATGGAGACTCAAATATTTGCATAGAGATCCCTGTATAAAGGAAAAAGTATACCAAAGAAGTTAAATTCATGTGCTCCAACAAGAAGAGGTAACAACCTTATGAAGGATTCGCATAGGCTAGGACTACATGAAGCGCTAATGATAAAGATAAGGTATATCTGGAAAGGAAAGTGAGAGAGGGTGTGCTGGCTAGTTTCATGTAAACTGACACAAGCTGAAGTCCTCTGGGAAGAGGGAACCTTAACTGAGAAAATGCCTCCATATAATCAGGCTGTAGCCTAGCCTGTAGAGCATTTTCCTAATTAGTAATTGATGTGGGCAGGCCCAGTTCATTGTGGGTGGGGTCACTACCGGGCTGGTGGTCTTGAGGTTTTACAAAAAAGCTGAATGACCACAAAACAAAACAAAGAAGTCAACTACAGTGGCACACACTAATGCCACCACCACTTGAGAGGCAGAGGCAGGTGAACTCTGAATTTAATGCCAGCCTGGTCTACACAGTGAGTTCGAGGACCCTGTTTGCAAACAATTACCCACAAAATCAAGAAAGAAGGATGAGCAAGCCAGTAAGTGGCACCTCCATGGCCTCTGCAGAGTTCCTACCTCCAGGCTCCTGCCCTGGGTGAGTCCCTGAGAGGATGAGCAGTGATGTGGGAGAGTAAGCTGAGTAACCCTTTCCTCCCCAACTTGCTTTTGGTCACAGTCTCATCACAGCAACAGAAACCCTAACTAGGACAGCGGAAAGAAGGAACTTAAGTATCAGTTTTTAGGTTTCAAATATTAAATTACAGATGGTTACTTCCTTTTAAACATTTCTTTGGGCTATCAGATTAACTTGGGAAAAATTTTAAGCCAAAATTTTATAAACAATATTGTTATGGTTTATAAGTAGAACACATATGTCTCCTGTAAATCTATACCCTCAGCCCTCTACACCTGCAGGCTTCACATCTTGGGGTTCAATCAGCTACGTAAAAAAATATTCAGAGATGGAGATGTGGCTTGATGGGAAAGTACTTGCTCGGTATACCCAGACAGGGGTTTTATCTCCAATAGAGTCAAAAAAAAAACAAACAAATAATAACCCAAAGAATCTTTGCATCTGTACATAACATTATTTTTTCTTATCATTGTTTCCTAAATAAATGGTATAACAACTACTAACATGGCATTTACATGGTATAATAAAGAAAGATATGAATGAGTAACACGCTACATGACATTTTATATAAGGGGCTTGAGCAGCTGTGTGTGTGTGTGTGTGTGTGTGTGTGTGTGTGTGCGCGCGTGCGTGTGTCCCTGAGGATGCTAAGGGATGACTGTATGTATGTATCTGTTCACCTCAAAGTATTCACCTACAAATTACAATGAGCTTCTGATTAGGCAAGGAGCTTACACAAGAATGAATGTCAATCAAGGTACTGTAAGGTCTGTTGAAAAGGTCTGGCTAAAGAAGCAGAAAGTTAAAGAGAAGGGAAGAGGGAAGGGTAAGGAAAGGAAGGCATGAGGGAGGAATAGAAGGAGTGAAGAAAAGAAGGAAAAGTGAGAGAAGAGAGACGAATAAAGAGAATCATTAATGTTTTGTTGTTGTTTAAGATGGGGTCTTAGGGCTTGGAGAGATGGCTCAGAGGTTAAGTGCACTAGCTGCTCTTCCAGAGGTCCTGAGTTCAATTCCCAGCAACCACATCATGGTGGCTCACAGCCATCTGTAATGAGACCTGGCGCCCCCTTCTGGCATGCGGGCACACATGGAAGAAATGCTGTACACATAATAAATAAATAAATTTAAAAAAAAAAAAATAAGATGGGGTCTTAGAGGAATAGCCCAGGCTGGCCTGAATTCACAATCCTTCCACCTTGGCCTCCTTTCTGGTGCTAGGATCACAGACATGTGCCATACCTGGCAGTCTGATGTATCTGATTCAAATTCTGACATAAGATCCTTATTTCACTAATAACAGAACACTAATAACACATTTATAAACAAGCAAAACTCTGTAACACATCCTAAAAATCTAACGGAAAGTACAATACATGACAGAAACTTTTTATGAAGAACTTACGTTGGGATAATACTCCATCACCAGCAAATACTCCATGCGTCCATCTGAAGTGAGTCTCTCATCTCCAACTATAAAGCGAGCAATGTTGTCATGCTCCATCAAAGGCACTCTGTAAATGTTTTTTTCATTTATAAAATTCTGACGGTTTGCAAAAGAAAATACTTTTACAGCAACTGGACGCTCATCCAAGGAACCTTTATACACTGCTCCATATCGACCCCGTCCAATCAGCTGCAAGTTTGTTTTTAAAAAGGCAAGGTATTAATTCATATTAAAATTGAACAATTAGATACTTAAAAGAAAAAACAAACAAACTCTAATTCCCCACTATATACAGCAGCTCTCTTTTGCCCTCAGTTTATCCCAGTACTGAGAAGCAACCGATGTCTGTGTATGATTACTGAGGAACCGTCTACCTCACTAACCTTCCAATAGATGAAAGCTAAACACTCTGGACAGAAAAAACTAAATACTCCAAGAGTTAAGAGTGTAAAAGGCACCAAAGCATAGAAGAAAGGGACACATGTGGTGAGCTACCAGCTGCTATGGGCTTCACCTCAAAGGCAGACTACTCAGCTTCGAGCAGTGCAGCTGAAAATGGGACAGGAGGGTCGTTTGCACGAGGAGAGCTTCTACAGACTGAGGGGAAGAAGCCTCAAAAGGATGAAACCAGAAGAAGAGAATCCAGTGAACACTGATTCTAGCTAAATATAATAAACGAACTAAGATTTGGGCTTCTGCCCAAGTGTTAGGTTTGTAATCTGTGTCCACCAGTTAATGGCTTACAAAAATCAACACACAGGACTGGAGAAATACTCAGTGGTTGACAGAATGTTCTAACCTTCCAGAGGGCCTAAGCTCGGTTCCCAGCACCCACCTCACAGCTGTGAGGAGTGGCTCACGGAGACCTGTAATTCCAGGTCCAGGAGACCCAACACCCCTTCATAACCCCCACAGGTCATATGCATATGCACACAGATAACTAAAATAAATTTCTAAAAAACCGTAACCATTAGAAATTAGCAAGAATCTGGGAGTTTACACACAGTACCTAAAATAAAAATCTACTCCACGCACAAAGAAATAGCAATAGCAAAATGTCACCAGTCTCTTTATTTTGGACTTCTGGGGAATTTTCATTAAAACAGGTTGGGGGTCTACTGTCATTTCTTTTCTCTTTTCTTTTTATGTTGTTTATTTGTTTGTTTTTTGGTTTTAGAAACAGGGTTTCTCTATGCAACAGTACTGGCTGTCATGGAACGCACTCTGTAGACCAGGCTGGTCTCAAACTCAGAGATCCACCTGCCTCTGCCTCCCGAGTGCTTGCTGGGATTAAAGGCGTGAGCTACCATAGACTGGTTCCTTCACTTTATTTTTAAACGGGTCTCGCTATGTTACCCTGGAACTTGCTACACAGACCAGGTTGGCCTGGAACCTGAGGAAATCCTCTTGCTTCTGCTTCCTGACTGCTGGAATTACCGGTGTGCACCACCAGCTCCTGACACTTCAGGAGAGCAAGGAGCAACCGTGCCAGCCGACAGATGCAGGACAATCTCACCTCCAGGAGCTTCAGGTTATCCAGGTCCAGAGACGGCTCTGAGGCTGCGGCCTCCATCATGTTCATGCTGTGAAGACCCTGCTTCCGGTCTCCTGGAAGAGTAAGGGATTACTGACGGGAGACCTTCTTAGCATGAAAACACCACCTTTCTAGTACTGCCGCCAAGAAGAGCTACAGCACGGGTTAGAATAACTCATTAAAATAGAAATCACTGATAAGTGAAGATGAGTAATAAGCACCGTGAGAGCAGATTCTGTGAGATAATTCCATGACGACGCTGTATTAAAGTGTAAAATTCTAATACTAAATTCAAGAAAATTTTCACAGAATTATTCAAATGAATGAGTAAGTGCTGATTTCCTAAACAACCCATCACACCTAAGATTTATCAGAACTGGGGTCTGGAGAGATGGCTCAATGGTTAGAGCACTGACTGTTCTAGCAGACATGGGTTCGATTCCCAGCACCCACACAGCAGCTCACAACTGTCTGTAATTCCAAAGTCTGACACTCTCTCAAAATACCAACGCACATGAAATAAAAATAAAATCCTTAAAAAAATTATTAGAACTGACTAGATACCTAGTGAAAAATTACTGACTTTTTCATTTAAAAAAAATAGCATTATGGATATACAGTTTTTAAGTTGCTACAGAGATAATACAAAAGTACTTACAGATCTCTGGTATCTGTGCTTTGAATAAAAGAGTTCAGTGATATGAAAGGCGTAGTGAGTGGGGATTTAGAGTTAAGTAACCTTGCATGAAAGTAAGAACTGTTGGGGCTGGAGAGATGGCTCAGTGGTTAAGAGCATTGCCTGCTCTTCCAAAGGTCCTGAGTTCAATTCCCAGCAACCACATGATGGCTCACAACCATCTGTAATGAGGTCTGGTGCCCTCTTCTGGCCTTCAGGCAAACACACAGAAAGAATATTGTATACATAATAAATAAATAAATATTAAAAAAAAAAAAAAAAGAAAGTAAGAACTGTTGCAGCTGGGTAACACACATTTTGGGTAAGTTTAAAACCTCTTGTTGGACGGGAGCTGGAAAGAGGGCTCAGCAGTCAAGAGCATTGGCTGCTCTTCTAAAGGTTCTTGAGCTAGATTCCCAGCAACCACAGGGTGGCTCACAACCATCTATGATGGAATCTGATGCCCCCTTCTAGCATAAAGCCAACAGAGCGCTCATAGGCACATAAAATAAATAAATAAATCTTTAAAAAATCTTGTTGGGGCTAATGGCTCAGCTTTAAGAGAGCTTGCTAGGCTTTCCAAAGAGCTGAGTTCACGTCTCAGCACCCACATTAGGTGGCTTACAACCACCTTTAACTCTAGTTCTAAGACATGCAATGCCATCTTCTGGCCTCCTCAGGGAACACACACGTCATGACATACAGAGCCACAGGCAGACACGTGAATAAAAATAAATTTTTAAAAAAAACTTCTTGTAAAAACTGGGGAGAAATGTTTGTTGAAGCTGAGAATTGGAGCTACTATAGCTCAGAGTTTCTGTTTGTATAAACATTTTCCACAAACATTTTTAAAAAAAGAAGCAATAGGGATGGCAAGATGGCTCAGCTGGTAAAGATGCTTGCCAACAAGCTGGGTGGGGGTGGCACACACCTTTAATCCCAGCACTCAGGAAGCAAAGATAGGCAGATCTCTGTAAAAAAAATTTTTTTAAAGAAAATAAATTCTGATTTTAATGGCATTTTCCTAAACGAGATAAAAAGTACTATTTTTTTTTTACCTGTCAATAGTCTGTATCCAAAACATAAGGCGACTATCAAAACAGCTAATACAGAGACTGATGCCAAAGCAATGATTATCGTCTCGTCTCGATTAAATGAATGAGGTGGACCTAAAAGAAAACAGAAAAGTATTTTATTTAATACTGACAAAATAGCCTTTACAACAGCTATATTATTAATATGCAATAAATTCAGTAATATTTTTGTATAAAAAGAAATTAGAGAAAAAAATTAATCAATTTGTAATAGTTATAAATGTTTTGATCACAGATATCTTATGTAAACTTAAAATATCTGTCAGGAATGGTCCTAATTATGAAAATATCAGTTAGGTGCTGGAAAGAAGGATCACTGATGAAGAGTATATACTGCTCTTTCAGAGTCCCAGCACCTATTACACAGTTCACAACCACCTGTAACTCCAGCTCTGTATGACCTGACACCTTCTCTGGCTTCTGAGGGTATCTGCAACCATACACACACATATCCTGGCCCCAACATTCATATTTAATTAAAACATATAAAATACCAACCATATCACAGAACAAGACAGTGTACTTAAGCACACAGAACTAGAATTTTGGACTACATTATTTTTAAAAGGAAAGGGCTCTTGCCAGGTAGCTGTGGTGGTTTGGATGAGAACGGCCCCCTCCCCAGCTGGAGGAACTATTTGGGAAGGGTTAGGAGGTATGACCTTATTGGAGGATGTGAGTCACTGGGGGTGGACTTTGAGGATCTTGCTATCACAAAGAAAAACTAAGGCAGTAGCTGAGGCTGACCTTGAACTCAGGGCAATCCTTCTGCCTCTGCCTCCTAAATGCTGGGACTACAGGTGTGCACCACTAAGCCCAGCTTCACATTTTGCTTTAAAATGTGGCTTTAAACCATGAGTTCGGTAGCTTCAACAGGTTGCTTGACTCTTGTGTGCCTCCTTTCCTCATTTATAAGAAGTACCTGTAGCTCACATGTCAGTTATGAAGCTGGATGGGAGTCTAAGTGCTTAGAAAAGTACAAAGTTCTATGCAGCCAACGCTAATTAAGATCATTAGTATTAAGCCAGGCAGTGGTGGCCCACACCTTTAATCCCAGCACTCGGGAGGCAGAGGCAGGCGGATCTCTGTGAGTTCGAGGCCAGCCTGGTCTACAAGAGCTAGTTCCAGGACAGGCTCCAAAGCTACAGAGAAACGAAACAAAACGGGTCATCAGTATTGATTATCTTTAATATTAATGAAAAGGAGCTTTCTTTGTGGGCAGTTAAATCTAAATTGAATCTGAAGCTCAGTCCCTCTCTCTCCTTACCTGACCTTGAGAAAAATTCTTTCTATGGGAACCCATGTTTACTGCTAGCAGAACACAAGTAACTAAATTACAAGGTCATTATGAGCATGGAAACATTTATATGATGGCTCCATTTTAGGGGTCAGATCTTATCGACAACAAATACCCTTAGGGATAGATTCCACTAAGTAGAAAACACCTACAAGGAGCAGTAGGAGAACAAGGATTCAGCTGCAGTAGCTCTGTGAAGAATAGGAACAAATGTCTTACACAGACAAAGAGAAGCTGAAGGATGTATTTGTCAGCATGCTTTAAATAGCTATAAAGAACAGCTAGATCCAGGCAGTACATATGCAAGGCAGCAGCCTTTACAGAACACAAAATAACCACTTAAAAGTCAGCAGTCTAATGTAGAATGAGATCTCCTAGGAGTGGCAAGGCCACAACTACCTACACTTAATCATTCTTTCCATTCAATCGAAATAAAATACACTATATTTTGACCTTTTAAACTTATCGTTCTTGTTTGCTTCTTTCTTTCCTGTTTGTTTGTTTAGGTTTTTTTTTCCAAGAGAGAGGGTCTCAGTGTCTAATTCACTTTGTAAACCAGTCTGGCTTTGAACTCACAAAGATCCTCATCAGTGAGGCTGAGGTTGAGCCTCACTGGTGCTGGGATTAAAAGCACTCACCAGCCGGGCGGTGGTGGCGCACGCCTTTAATCCCAGCACTAGGGAGGCAGAGGCAGGCGGATCTCTGTGAGTTCGAGACCAGCCTGGTCTACAAGAGCTAGTTCCAGGACAGGCTCCAAAGCCACAGAGAAACCCTGTCTCGAAAAACCAAAAAAAAAAAAAAAAAAAAAAAAAAAGCACTCACCATTTTGATTGACAATTTTATCATTCCTTATAGTCAATTAAAATCAAGCATAATATATATTAAATTTTTCTAGTTATGTTCAAACTAGAACTTTCTATAACAAATATGAAACCTCAATGGCAGAGTTTCTCCAGAAAATTTATCTCAAATTTTGCACAGCTGCATAACAAAATGCCAAAACCAGTATTTCTAGAGAAGAATATGTAGATGCGGTGAATATTCTTAAATTATAAGACAATTACTAGATACTAACAGACTTTTTAACATACTGATAACTGTAGTTAACAACTCTTACAGCATATAGTGATTTATTACAGATGGAAAGATTGTGTATAGACACCCATACTGGCTAGGGATCTAACTCAGTGGTAGTTTGCCTAGAATGTGCAAGGCCCTGGATTTGCTCTCCAGTACCACAGAAAGAAAGCCAACCAACTGACCCCTGTCTTCCTCCAAACAACTAAATCCCACCTCAACTAAGGTTACTAGCATGGCTATAATTCTTTGTAAAGATTAAACAGGAAGAAGAAAAGACTAAAGGTTATACACTGCTGATGGGAATACGAAATGGCACTGATGTAACAAACAATTTAGTAGATCCTCAAAAGCTCAGAATTTTCACATTCAGCAGTTCACTCCTAGGCAGACACAAAAAGAACTGAAAGTCAGCGGTCGAATCAAAACTTCCACAGAAACATCAACAGCATCACTAGACACCGTAACTACAAGCAGAAATGCAAATGCTCACACTTGTGAGTCAATAAGCAGATGTGGGACACCTAAAAATGGGCACATATTTTATGATTCCATTCATACCCAGAACAGGCAAATCCAGAGAGACAAGAAGCAGGTTAGGAGAGGCCAGGCACAGGAAAAGAGGAAAAGGGAGTTACTTCTCATTAAATGGAGGATCCCTTGGGGGGGGGGGGGTGAGGAAATGTTTTGGAACTACACAGAGATAATGGCTGCCCAATATTGTAAAGTACCAAAGAGTAAATGTTTAATCTAGCTCTTCTGCTATAAAATTGTACCCAGTACAAAACAGCTCACTTAAGAATGTGTTAAATTCAGCCGGGCAGTGGTGGCTCACACCTCTAATCCCAGCACTCAGGAGACAGAGGCAGATAGGTGGATCTTCATGAGTTCGAGGCCAGCCTGGTCTACAAGAGCTAGTTCCAGTTTAAGACCAGCCTGGTCTACAGAGCAAGTTCCAGAACAGCCAGTACTACACACAGAGAAACCCTGTCTTCAAAATCAAACAAACAATTTGTTTAAAAAAAAAAAAACAGGGGCTGGAGAGATGGCTCAGTGGTTAAGAGCATTGCCTGCTCTTCCAAAGATCCTGAGTTCAATTTCTGGCAACCACATGGTGGCTCACAACCATCTGTAATGAGGTCTAGTGCCCTCTTCTGGCCTGCAGACGTACACACAGACAGAATATTGTATGCAAAATAAATAAATAAATAAATAAATAAAAAAACCAAGAATTTGTTAATCTCAAAAGGGAAATCTTTTTTTTTAATATTTATTTATTTATTATTTATACAATATTCTGTCTGTGCGTATGTCTGCAGGCCAGAAGAGGGCACCAGACCTCATTACAGATGGTTGTGAGCCACCATGTGGTTGCCGGGAATTGAACTCAGGACCTTTGGAAGAGTAGGGAATACTCTTAACCACTGAGCCATCTCTCCGGCCCCTCAAAAGGGAAATCTTATTTCAACACACATACAATTAAATAATGTTTTTTAAACACAAGATCTATATAAATATTTTAAGTGCCTATAGATTATCTTCTCTTATGAAGATTATTAAACACTAGGCTGGTAAGATGGTGGAAGGAAAACCAATTACCAAAATATGTCTCTGATCTCTACATATGTAGCAGGGCACTGACCCCATCTCATGCACACACACACACACACACACACGCACAAACACGTGCACACACACACACACCCTAAAAAAACAAAACTAATGTAGTACACCTCCCCGTCCAAGGAGCTATATTACAGGGTGCTTCTAATAGCACTGAACAGAGAATTACTACTCCTAATTTGTGGGTTCCAGATTTGTATATGCACCTAAACATGACCTAAAAATACTTGGGAGAAATCCAGAAAATTTCAAAGAACAAAACTTAAATTTGCCACACTAACCACTACCATGAATCCACATGAAGGAGTGATGTTTAAGACGACCAGTTGCTTGCAGATCCTGAACAGATCTTCAGTCTCTCTCCAGGTCTCACTTGTACAGTACATAGTTAGACCTACGATGTTTGTTAGTTCTGCACATATGCAGGCTTTTTTGTCTTTATTTTCTAAATAAATATAGTAATGAGAACTATTTATATAGCATTTACATGTATTATCATTATTAGTAACCTAAAGATGACTTTTAAAAATGAAGATAAGGTCGGGCGGTGGTAGTGGCACACGTCTTTAATCCCAGCACTTGGGAAGCAGAGGCAGGTGGGTCTCTGTGAGTTCGAGGCCAGCCAGGTCTACAAGAGCTGGTTCCAGGACAGGCTCCATAGCTACAGAGAAACCCTGTCTCAGATAAGTTAAAGTATCTGGGAAGGTATGCATGGATTGTATGTAAATATTTGCCATTTCAGAGTTTATACAGTCAGGCTTCAGGGCATCTGCTAAGAGCACTGAGGAATGTGTGGTTTTATTTTTCTTATATCGCTGAGAAAGTTTAATCTATAAATTAAGCATAGCACAGCAAGAGGTGAACCATAAATAACAACAAAGTAACTTACAGAGGCAGCGAGTAAGGCTGTCAGCATCACTCTGACCCTCTGGGACCATTCCTACATACAAGGTAGGTAGCAGGCAGAGGGTACTGGGTCTGGTGTGGGCTTCTGAGACCTCAAAGCCTCCTTATATAAGGCCACACCCTAATCCTTTAGACTCACTAGGGACCAAGCATTCAAATACAGGAGCTTATGGAAGCCATTCTCATTCACATCCCCACAGGACACATGTCGTATGAATACTCCAGAAAATACCTATTTCACATCTCATTCGGAATGGTGTGGAATAATGTTAGATTTAATAGCAGTACTCTGAACTGTGTACAGTTAAAAACTTATGAATTGTTCATTTGTTAATTTTACCATTTAACATTTTTCCTTCTTTTTCTTTGGGTTTTGTTTTGTTTGTTTTTAGAGACAGGGTTTCTCTGTGTAGGCTGGCCTTGAACTCACAGAGATCCACCTGTTTCTGAGTGCTAGGAATAAAGGTGTGCACCACCACCGGGCTCGTTTAACATTTCTGAGCTAAGCTTACCCATAAACAACTAATACCTCAAAAGGTGAAACCTTGGGTTAAACAGAATCACTATATTTTGTTTTATGAAAACAAATTTATTTATTTTTTGTTTTTTTGGGACAGGGTTTCTCTGTAACTTTGGAGCCTGTCCTGGAACCAGCTCTTGCAGACCTGACCTGGCCTCAAACTCACAGAGATCCACCTCCCTCTGCCTCCCGAGTGCTGAGATTAAAGGTGTGTGCCACCACCGCCCGACATGAAAACAAAATTTTTGCTGGGCAGTGGTAGTACATGCATTTAATCCCAGCACTGTCTAGACAGTTCTACGACAGCCAGAGCTACACAGAGAAAGCCTGTCTTGAGAACTAAAAACTCTCATTGGACATGATGATGCACACCAGTAATCCTAGCAGAGGAGGGGAAGCAGAACAATCAGGGTTCAGGATCATCCTCATCAGTACAGTAAGTCTGAGGTTAGCTTTTTCTCAGAAAACCAAACAAAAATAAACACAACTTTTCTTTTTCCCGAGACAAGGTTTCTCTGTGTAGTCCTGGCTGGCCTGGAACTCACAGAGATTCGCCTGCCTCTGCCTCCAGAGTACTGGGATTAAAGGCATGCGCCACCACCACCTGGTTGCATTTATTAGTTTAAGATATCAGCTCCTGCCAAAGCTCCCACAACTGTGCTGGGGACCAAACTGTGTCCCACTCCCCGATGCTCATATCCCAGTGTGATGGGGTTTGGCCCTGCAGAGACCAAAGCTCTATGGTAAAACTTTCATGATGGGATTAGTGCTTCAGAAGATGGGAGGTAGTGGTGAGCACCTTTAACCCCAGGACGTAGGAGGTGGAAGCAGTAGAATCAGGGGTTTCCAATTTTGCCTACATAGTGAGTTTGAGGCCAGCTGGGGCTACACCAGACCCTGCCTCAAAATATTTTTAGGAAGAAAAAGATGTTTCATTTTATGTTTCACATCCAGAGTTTCACAATGCTAAGTAAACACTGCATCGCTGAACTACAGCCCCAGGGCCCAGCATCAGTTTTCTCTTGATTCATCTAGTTTTAAATTGTAGAGGTTATTTTCCTTACTTTATAATTTCTTTTGAAGTATAAATTTTTTTTTTTTTTTTTTTTTTTTGGTTTTTCAAGACAGGGTTTCTCTGTGGCTTTGGAGCCTGTCCTGGAACTAGCTCTTGTAGACCAGGCTGGTCTCGAACTCACAGAGATTCGCCTGCCTCTGCCTCCCAAGTGCTGGGATTAAAGGCGTGCGCCACCACCGCCCGGCTGAAGTATAAAAAATTTAACCTTAAAGTACAATCTATTTTCTTCTTTTGTTGCCTGTTATTTTGGTATACCATCTAAAAATCTGCTGTCAAATTCAGTCATAAAGATTAATCTCACCCTTCACACATCACACAGGCAGACTATGATGGGGCTGGAGAAACAGTCAAGTAGGAGAGTATGGGGGGGGGTATGCATACCCACCAAAATAGAAAGTATTTTATTCTCAAAAAACACCAACACCTCTGGGAGCTGAGAATAGCTTAGTATAGCAGCGCTTGCCCGACCTGAGAGGCACTACTACCTGGAGGGCGGAAAAGCCTCCTTTCCTATTGCTGGTGGCTCTAAACACTCTGTATTTTTTCCCACAGAGTAAAAGGTATTTAAATATACAACTGAAAATGGAAAAATAGGAGCATGAAATTCATTAACTCAAAATAGAGAGGGTGGAAAGGTGTCAAGGGACACATTAAATGCCACACTAATGATTAAATGTCTCAAATTAGGGACATTCCAGGTTTTGTCATATGGTCTAAAATTTGAAGTCACTGAAAAACTGCCAGAAATAATACTTTAATATGTGTATCACTCGAAAACCCATTTTTACTTCTTCAAATAATTCTTTTTTAAAAAAGATTTTTATTTTAATTATGTATATGCATGCATGTCTGTGTGTGGGTATGTGTGTGTGTGAATGCAGGTGGTCCTGGAGGCCACAAGTGCTGGAGCCCTCGGGAGCCTGAGAATAGGTAGTTGTGCAGCCTGCTGTGGGTGCTGGGAACCAAACGTGGGTTCTCCACAAGAGTGGTATGAGCTTTTTGTAAAAAAACAAAAAAAATTAATTAAAATACAATCACACCCGACAGTGGGCGCTTAAGTCATCTCTCCAGTCATTAAAATAATTCCTTTTATCCAGTGTTACATATACCATACCTGAAATGTCTTACTGCTCAGCCCTAATATACCCTTTTCCTCTTTTAGTTTTCTTGGTTAGATATTCAGCCAAACATAAGCAATGCTAAGCATGCCCGTGTGCAATGGCTGGGCTTTCACAAGCGAGTACTTCCTGAGTGCGGAACAGACAGGGCCCCGCTGTCTGCCTCATTGGAGCCTGGGATGTTTCTGTTTACAAACCCTGGAGCCAGGCGGGGGCTCCTTCTCAGGCAGGCTGTCTGCTTCCTTACTACACTCAGCTTTTGTGTGGGTCTGTGTCAAAGAAAGAACAACATTGTTACATGAGCAGCAACCAGCAGGGAGAAGTTCAAATAAAACACATTGGTGGTTATGTCAGCTGCTTAATCTTTAACCACTCTGCGCAGAGAAGCAAATTGAGGCTTAGATTTGTTTTTTTTTTTTAAGAGAAATGTATTTTTCATAAAAGCAAAGGAATACAGTTTCAACATTAAAACAATTAATGTAAGAAGAGTTTAGTGAATTTCTGAGATACTAATTAAGATTGCTAAATTACTTCCAAACTATATCACATAGTTCAGTATTTTAAACAAATATTTCTATAAAGAATGAATAATGTTGACTTAACTAATATGCCTGGAATGGTACCTGGTACCTATACAATAACCACAATCAGATTACTATTTATTTTTAGTATTCTTGAACAAACTGAATGGGGGAGGAGTTTGCATTTCTTTTTACTTTTCAGTCAGTTTTTAACACTAAATATTTATTAAGGCCAGTTTAACTTCTCTGGTTAAACATTCTGACTAGTTCTTAGATTACACAAAACAAAAATAAACAAAAAACTATGGTGTCTAATTGTCAAGACATTTTATGTCCAATTTACAAAAAAGCAGAACAAGGAACATACACACATACACACGATAAAGTTAAAATAAAACAGAAAAAAAGAAAAAGGTCATTAAAGAGTAGAAAAACAAAAACAGACATCTAATATCTGACCTCTTTACCTTTTAGCTTATTTTTCAAAAAAAAAACTGTATTTAATATGACATCATGTATGCCTGACACTGTGTGTGTGCACCGACCTCACAGGAGCTCACGAAGGCCAGGAGAGGGCGTCAGATCATCTGAGTGCTAGGATTAAGGGCATGCACCATGACTGCCCAGCTGAAGTGGCATCTTAGCATGCCTACTCTCAACAGTGCACGCACATGCACACACATATCTGTGTTCTTTCAAATTTTCCTTATATATGTAGGATTCAGAAATCATCCTCTTTTAATATTCCCTTGATGCTTTTCTTGTATTTAGTCTGGATATATTTTTAAATCATTCTAAAACTCATCCTATTTCTTTATATTATTATGGCAAAGTAAGCTGACCTTATCCTCTACTTATGGACATTCAGTTATTTCTGTTTTGCTGTAACAATGCTCCAATGAATAACTTTGTATCTAATCATTATAAACCACACACTTTTTAAAAAATTTATTTATTTATTTATTTCATGTGCATTTGCATTTTGCCTACATATATGTCTGTGGGAGGATGTCAGATACGCTGGACCTGGAGTTAGAGACAGTTGTGAGCTGCCACATGGGTCCTGGGAATTGAACCTGGGTCCTCTGGAAGAACAGTCAGTGTTCTTAACCCCTGAGCCATCTCTGCAGCTCCCTAAGTCACACACATTGACATTAACGTGCTGGGTAACCTTGGGTGTCAGGCTGACTATATTTGAAATTAATTAAAATCCAAACAGCTGGGCACACCTGTGAGGGATTTCCCTGAATGATTATTTGAGGTGCACCCTAAATCTAGGTCACGCCTCTGGTGCAGCCCACTTAAAATGAATGAAAAAAAGGAAACCTTTGCTTTTGACCTGCTTACCCTCACTGTAACGGACAAGTTCATCTATCCGGCTGCTGAAGCATTACTTTGCTGGTGTGTATATATATAGTTTACTTCTTGGGATTCCAATATAAACGGAATTCTCGGGACTCTAGGCCCACCAAGCAGGGACTGCCGAGACACTAAAATCCCGAGGACTTAACAACTACTGTACACTTTGCCTTCTCTCTCTGCCAGGAGACAGCCATTGTTGGATTACTCAGCCAGAGCCTGCAAACCACTCTGATAAATTCCTAGACTAGGGGCTGGAGAGATGACTTGGTGGTTAAGAACACTGGCTGTTCTTCCAGAGAACCAGGGTTCAATTCCCAGCACCTCACTATGGCAGCTCACAACTGTCTCTAAGTCCAGTTCCAGAGGGCCAAGCTGCCATACCCTTACACAAGTGAAACACCAACGTGTACATAAAAATAAATAGTAAAAAAATAAAGCCCTAGACTAATACAACAAAAGGACCAATTCTCAGAGACAGAACTCCTGAGTTTGGAATTTATTCTCTGGGTTTTTCTTTTCATTGAGTGAATTAAAGAAAGTAAAGCATGCAATGTACTCCAGCACTTTCAAAGAGTTATTAATCATGAAACACATTCATGAATTAAAACCATCACACATGAATAATACCAACCATACCCCTGCGAAATCTCTGTAATGATCCAAGTATCTGTCCCCCTGAATCTGCAGCCACATAGATTGTGTTCCTATGACATTACTAATAATTAGTAATCGAAAGTCAGACCAGGATCATGCGCTGTGTCACACAGCAATCCTTTCACATTTATTACCATGGAATAACTTTCAAATGGCTAACAACTTAAGTAATTATTTTAGAAAACAGAACTGAACATCTCGGGTGCTTAGACTTTCAAATACTCAGGCAGCTGAATTAGCTCAGGCTACTGTAATATCTATCAGGTAGAACAGTTAAAGAGTGTTGATTTATTTCCTTACAAGTTACATAAACAAAAATTATTCAGAAATTTTGCTCAAATATTTGAAGTTGTCAAAAAATTGCTAAAGAGGGGCTGGAGAGATGGCTCAGTGGTTAAGAGCATTGCCTGCTCTTCCAAAGGTCCTGAGTTCAATTCCCGGCAACCACATGGTGGCTCACAACCATCTGTAAAGAGGTCTGGTGCCCTCTTCTGGCCTGCAGACATGCACACAGACAGAATATTGTATACATAATAATTAATTAATTAAAAAATGCTAGAGAGGTCATGCTGTCTCTCCTGGGAAGAGCACTAACTTGGAATCACATGCATGAGGTGGAAAAAGAGGATGCTGGGAAAATGGGAAGTCCATGACAACATACTAAGGATGTCTGTATACGTGATTAAAAAGACTTGTCACTAGAGCCCACGTCAAAAAGCACCAAAGTGTTCCTGAAGGAAGACACCAATGAGCAGGAAAATGACAGCCAGGAAGCTAAGGACAGTGGCATGGCGGGATGGGGGGGGGAAGCTGGGGTGAGGGTCGGATGGGGGGCGATACTGAGACAAGAATTCAGATTGTGCCCTTGGGATATACTAAGGTATTTCCTAGACTGTCTTAGGTTCCAGATATCTCGGGGAGACCTTTCTTTTTCCCCTAGTCTACCAAATGCTGAGTCACAAAGCCTGGGCTGATTCACCAAATTACACGCACAGACAGGATGTGCGGGAAGCATTGTCCAGGTATAAAAAGCACAGCAGGGGTAGTTTTAGACCGTGGTGGCTTCTTGGGCATGGCAATGTGATTTTATGGTGGTCAACCCTAGAAGGAATTAACTCAATAAACACCTTAGCTTCAATCCTCCAGTCTCCGGGAACTCACTGTGCAAACCAGGCTGGCCTCAAACTCACAGAGATCCTCTTGCCTCTGCCTCTTGAGTGCAGGGATTAAAGGCATGCGCCACCAAACCCAACATATACACATTCCCTTTTATCTTCTCAGAAAAAAAATGTAGCTTTAGACAAGACTCTAATAGATATATTTTTTTAATTGATTTATTTTTATGTGCATTGGTGTTTTACCTGAATATATGTCTGTAAGAGGGCATGGGATTCCCCAAGAGCTTACAGATGGTTGTCAGCCAACATGTGGGTGCAGGGGTTGAACCCTTTATTAACTTCCTATTATACGAGATAAGATAGTCTCCAATAAATGTTGTTCACTGGTGAGTATGAACCTTTTATATTTGCAGACAGTAGCTCTTTAATCATACAATATACTGAACCCATTAGTTAACTGGGTGAGGGCCTTTTGCTTTTATTAAAGTGACAATTTTATATAGTATAATTTATTTCTAATGATACAAAACATGTTGAAAATTGCAAAACTATGTGCAGATACACTTACACCATTAGCACTTGAAACTGATTCACTTACATTACAATTTACTGTGTTGCCATGGTTTGAACATGACCTCCTAGGTCCATACAGTGAAACTTAATATCCAGTGCAAAGGTGGAATCTTTATAAATGGTAGTTAAGCCAAGAGGATTTTGCCCTTATGATGGGTTAAGTATTAGGTGTTTGTTCCCTATAAAAAGGATGAGTTTGGGCCCAGTGTGGTGGGGCACACCTTTAATCCCAGCACTCAGGAGGCAGAGGCAGGGGGACTTCAGAGGTTATGTCCAGCATGTTCTACAGAGCAAGTTCCAGGATGTCTAGTTTAGGCAGAGAAGGAACCGTCAAAAACAAAAAGCTGGTGAAAATGTATTTGAAAGAGGGAACCATCTACTAGTCCCAGAAAAAAGCAGAATTTGGCACCTTTGGCCACATGGTTCTGGCTTTAGAGTCAAGGACATAAGAAAGGGTTCACAATATCTCCCTCCATGACCAAGGAAAGCCACTGAGGCCAGGCATGTGTCAGGAGTGTCCCTGAATGGAGACCCAGAGAGGCCACTGTGTAAAGCTGTAAAGTTTAAGCCTGGATTGCCTTGGAGATGCCAGGGTCGTGGGATCTGTACACATAGCCAAGAAGAGCTGCTAGCAGGGAGTGGAACCAGCCCAAGAAAGAGAAGTGTGTTGTAGTCAACAGAGTCAAAAGAAGTTGGAGACCTGAAGAGTGCTTTAATACCAGACATGGAGATGCAGAGTTTAGAGTTCACTCTGTTGGGTTTTGGTCTTGCTTTGGTCCAGTGTTTCTTCACTATGTTCCCCTTCATCCCTTCGGGAACAGTAATGCATATCCTGTGTCACTGTATGTTAGAACTATGTGATCTGGTTTTTCATTTTGATTTTACAGGGGACTGCATTACAGATTACATGAGTCTCAGAAGAGACTGAACTATTAAAAAGTGCTGATACTGTGATAGACTATGGGAACTTTTGAAGTTGGAATAAATGCATTTTGTATCACGATATGGCTACAAGCCTATGGGGGCCAGGGAGTGGAATACCAAGACCCCATTATAGATGGCTGTGAGACACCATGTGGTTGTTGGAAATTGACCTCAGGATCTCGGGAAGAGCAGCCAGTGCTCTTGATTGCTGAGTTATTTCTCCAGATTCCATTCTTGGTTTTTATTTTTTTTCCCCCGTTTTTTCCAGACAGGGTTTCACTGTTTAGCTCTGGCTGTTCTGGAAATCGCTCTGTAGACCAGACTGTCCTTGAACTCACAGAGAACCGCCTGTCTCTGCCTCCCGAGTGCGCCACTACCGCCGGCTCCAGATCCTTTTTTAATTAACTTAAAATAATCAATTACCTTCTTAAAATATGCACACTTTTTGTTCTCTTTTCTACTTTTAATAAGTATAAAATGCAACTTGTTTTGCCTCTTAAATAAACAAAGATCTTGAGCCATCCTGACTTCCCATTTTTCTCTTTAATTAATGCCCTTACAGAAACACTAAACACTGAAGCATTATAAAGTTATAGTAGCTCACAGCCTATTTGTGGTCCCATGCCTGTATTGGCTTTTCTGATTGTGGGCTTGCTTTCTGACTCTGATGTGAGATAAAGATATTTGTTGCCAGATATCAGAAATTATAATTTCTAATCTTAACAACACAGAATAAATTATGATGTTATTTCCTAAAGTTGGATTTAGAGGCAATTCAATCTTTGTTTCTCATTGTTTGGCCCAACTTCAAAGTAATGAATGATGTAAGTAAAAGAAAATAAAAGAATTCTACATTTATATCCTGGCACACAAGAACTTCCAAGGTTCAATAAAATAAAATAAAATAGGTTTATTCAGTTAAACATATATATACAGTTTTTTGCCTGCTTTTCTACTGACTTAATTATCTTGTTTAAACAATTAGGGAGCTTAATTATAGCTATTTCAGATATCATGAAACTGTTCTAATAAATTTCCAAAAATATAATAATTATGTACTTCTTTCAAATTGTGACTTTATAAATACATGAAAATTCCTTCAGGGTATAATGAGATAAACAAATATTATAGCTTAGATACCATCAACTTAGAAACTAATTTTATTTAAGATTATGTGATGCACATGTACACATACAGGCAAAACATTCACATACATAAAATTATAAATATATATAAAACTTGTAGTTACACAATTTAAGAAAATACTAAATAACAAAGGAAACGCATAATTCTTACTGTTATACAATTAAAGTGAAAATCATGACAAGGTTCTTAAATTTTTAGAAATATGATTGAATATTTTCAAAAAAAGAATCTATCCCCTCACCCAGCTCATAATAAAAAAATAAATGTGCCCATTATGTAGGAATATTTTGTTTATGTTTTAACAAATAAAGCTTGCCTGAAGATCAGAGAGGCAGTGCAGCCAGCCACTAGAGAGACCTTTTACCTCTTCCAATGCTCAGACAGAAGGGACGATCCTGTCCTCAGACTGCATCTCCAGACTCCATCTATCTACCAAACCTCAGCTGCCCTGAGCGCCTGTCTCCTCCCGCCATATCATTGCTGTCTCCATACATCCCGCCATATATTCCTCTCTCCACCCAGACACATCACTCCCGTCTCCACTTCCCTAGTGCTCCCACGTGCTGGGATCACCTTTGTGTGAGCTCTGTTTCTCTTTTGGACAGACTCAATCTTGTGTAACCAAGGGTGGCCCTGAACTAACAGAGATCCTTCTGCCTGTGTCTCCTGATTCCTGGGGATAAAGGTGTGTGCCACCACTCCTTGGCCTCTAGTGGCTTAACTCTGCACTCTGATCTTCAGGCAAGCTTTATTTGTTAAAATACAAAGTATAATTGCATTTCCCCTTTGCAGTCAGAGGATGAAGTCTGGGGAGACAGTCTGTGGACAGGATCACCCTTTCAGTCTGAGCATCAGTAGAGGTAAAAGGTCTCTCTAGCAGCTGGCCCATTCATTGCCTCGCTGGCCGCATTGCCTCTCTGATCTTTTTGTTTTGTTTTGTTTTTCGAGACAGGGTTTCTCTGTGGTTTTGGAGCCTGTCCTGGAACTAGCGCTTGTAGACCAGGCTGGTCTCAAACTCACAGAGATCCGCCTGCCTCTGCCTCCCGAGTGCTGGGATTAAAGGCGTGCGCCACCACTGCCCGGCTTGCCTCTCTGATCTTCAGGCAAGCTTTATTTGTTAAAACATAAAGTATCACAGCACCACTGTTTGTGTACTGATGAAACACAGCCTGGAGTCAGAACACTCAGAATTCAATCTTGGCTACCACTTGTTAGTTGTATAACACCAGGAAAATTACTTTTACATACCTAAGCCTTAGTATCCTCAACATAAAATAAGAAGGCAATTGTAACTATTTCACAATGTTTCTGAAAGGGTTAAAATAAAATTTTAATGCATATGAATAATAAAAGAACAGTGTGTGCTACACACGAGTGTTCAGGCGCTCAGCTGCCATCACTAAGCACTCACAGGATACTGAAGAGGCTGTTCAGTCTAACTCTGTGTCCTGGATCAAGTGAACAAGTTTAACTGCTGGGCTTATCTCACATGGAATAACATTCTTTACCACTTAAAGTTTAACAAAAGTATTTCATGAATAAAAGCCCATTAAATAGCTATCTACAATTACTGTCTTAAGATCAGTGGGAAACCATGCAAACAGCAGAACTGTTAAGGAGTGAAGAAAGGGCAGAGCCTAGAGAAAGTTAACAGATTCCAGGGATACCAGGCACAAGATAAACTGCGCAACCTCTCTTCATAAAGTACGCTCTCAAATGAAAGAAAAGAAGTTAACTTTTCTTAATTTCATAACTTTGTCTCAAGTCAAGTCTACTTTAAATTGTATATAAATAGGTACAGAACTACTTAGTACATTTTTTAAATTTAGATTTATTTTTATTTTATGTGTACGTACCTTGCCTGCATGCCTATATGTGCACTACAGTAGGGGGGCCAGAAGAGGGCGTAGATCCAGTGTGAGTTACAGGCGGTTGTGATCCACCATGTGAATGCTGGATGTTGAACCTGGGGTCCTCTGTTATCTCCCCAACCTCTGAGCTATCGCCCCAGCCCCAAGAACTACGTAGCACTTTTTAAGGTTCCCATAAAATTAAAGCAATCAAATATGTTCTAGAACTCTAAAACAGACTACAGAGAAGAGAAAAATCTTTGAAAACTGAAAATTGGGATACAAAAAAATCTAAGGCAGTAATTATGAGCCCTTAAACCTTATCTCTGGGCCAGTCTGGCCTTAGAAAATTATCTGTTAACATTCTCTTGACTGAACAGACTTGCGGCCTCTGATGGCAATCTCAGATCTCAACTACTAGGAATTACAGAAAAAATAATTAGCTTGGAGTTCTAATTATAAAATTATTTTTTTAATGACAGTAATTAATCTCCAAGGAAGATACAATAAGTAACTAAGCTTTAATTGCCAAAACTGGAAACAGCAGTGGTTTTTTTACTTCTCAGTGAGTGTCCCTCAGAACTGGAAACAGTTGGTACCCTACAGTAAGAGTAGACTCAACAGAGTGGATAGAATGTAACAGTGCTCACATCTCCCACAACATTCTCACCACATGTTAAAAGTCCACTGGTGTTACACGCTTTAGTTACTAATATACATTCCAGAGTGTCTAATGAAGACGGGAGCTGTTTTTTCTGAAAAGAACTTATTTTCTTATCCCCAGTGACCTGTATATTCTTTTACTGTTGCTGGGTCAGCTAAGAGCACTTGCTGCTCTTCCAAAAGACCTGAATGCAGGTCCCAGAACCCACGTCAGATGGCTCATAACCTCCTGTAATTCCAGTTCCGGGATCAGAAACCCAGTTTTTGCCTCTGTGGGCAACTGCACACATGTGGCAGACACTGACACAGGAACACACATACACATAATTAAAGTATAGTTTCTGAGGCTAGAGAAATGGTCCAGCAGTTAAGAGCACTCATGGCTCTTCAAGAAGACCCTCAATGGTGGATCACAACCATCTGTAACTTCAGTTTCAAGAGACATAAGGCTCTCTTCTGGTCTCTGAAAGGACCAAGCCTACTGCACACACATAAATGAAACCAAAGGGCCTATATACACAAAAACTTCTAAGTGCTTTTTAAAAAAAATGAGCTGTTCAGGTAAAAATAACTTTCAAGGAAATGATCAGAATAAACAAAGAATACTTAGTACTTTCACTATTTCCTAGAATGTAGCCTCACTATGTAGAGTGATGCAGTGTTTTCTTTATAAATTCTAAAAGAGGCTATATTTTTCAAGAATGTTTGTTTGAAAATGTGATCATATAAATGGTATGTAGTAAGGGAAAGTTTTCTGGGTTCTAAAAATTAAAATCAGTGTCTAAAATATTCTGATACTTTTTTTTTCTGAGACAGGGTTTCTCTGTGCATCAGCCCTGGTTTTAGAGCTTTGGAGCCTGTCCTGGAACTTTCTCTGTAGACCAGGCTGGCCTCGAACTCAGAGATCTGCCTGCCTCTGCCTCTTGAGTGCTGAGATTAATGGGGCGTGGCACCACCACCCAGTCTGATGCCTCAGTTATGAGGTGTAGAGACAAGGAACTAAAAGTAGTGTTTTGTACTTAAGAATGAATATATATGAGGGGCCAATAATTTTTGTTTTGATCTGCACTTGCTCTTGTCTTCTTTGCAGGAAGCAGTAACCATCTTTCAATAGACATACCTTCATTATATAGGGGACATTTTTAAATTTTATTTTGTGTGTATGGAGGTTTTGTCTGCATAAATGTCTGTGTACCACATGTGTACAGAAGAGGGGCATCCACTTAATTTCTTAAAATATTTTTTATGGAGCCGGGTGGTGGTGGTGCATGCCTTTAATTCCAGCACTTGGGAGGCAGAGGCAGGCGGATCTCTGTGAGTTTGAGGCCAGCCTGGTCTACAAGAGATAGTTCCAGGACAGGCTCCAAAGCTACAGAGAAATCCTGTCTCAAAAAAAAACAAAAAACAAAAAACAAAAATTCCTTTCAAGATTTGATAATATTTCATAATTTATATATTTGTACAAACTCTTTGTGTATTCAGTATTTACTGTATTCTCACTATATGTCCAACAATATAATGGTTCACAGGGACAAAAAGGCAATTTTTATTTTATTTTTATTTATTTATTTATTTTGATTTTCGAGACAGGGTTTCTCTGTAGTTTTTGGTGCCTGTCCTGGAACTAGCTCTTGTAGACCAGGCTGGCCTCAAACTCACAGAGATCTGCCTGTCTCTGCCTCCCGAGTGCTGGGATTAAAGGTGTGCACCACCACCGCCCGGCAAAAAGACAATTTTTAAACTTAATTTAAAAATTTATTTATATATGAGTATTCTGCATGCATATATGTCTGTGCACAATATACATGACTAGTGCCCTCAGATGTCAGCAGACAGCACCAGATGGGACTAGAATTACAGATGTTTTGAGCCACCATGTGGATGCCGAAACTCAAAACTGGGTCTTCTGGCCATTGAGCCATCTCTCCAGCCCAAAGGGGCACTTTTTAAGAAGAAACAAGTCTGGTACAAGGCTCGGGAGGTGAAAACAGGAAGATTTTGGGTTTGTAGCTAGCCTGGGCTACACGGAGTTAGAGGCCAGTCTGGACTAAGAAGGTGCTCCAAGAGGTGGGGGAGGAGACATAGCTTCTTTATAGTCCTTCAAACTGTAGTTGGTTATGTCAGAAAGATGCAATTATTATACGCCCAGATTTTTATTTCCTTTCTTATTTTATTAGTCTAGGTATTTTGCTTGAACGTTGTCTGTGCACCAGGTGCATGGCTGGTGCCCATGGAGGCCAGGAAAGGGGAAGAGCGGCCCTGGAACTGGAGTTACAGACAATTGTGAGCGATCATGTGGGTACTGGGATCAAGGCTGGGTCCTCTCCAAGAGCAGCCAGTGTTCTTAAACAACGGTGTCGTGTCTCCAGCCCCCAGGATTTTTGTTTAGCACAGTAATTATTTTCAAGATCATTATGTATTTTTCATAGTATTTATTGGTATGTTTACTTATTTACTAAATGATCTCATAAAACCCAGAGTGGTCATGAATTTGCTAAATAACTGAGGTTGGCCTTGAGCTTTGACTCCTATGTCCACTTTTCCAAGTGCTGGGATAATAGGTACACACCACTTTTCCTGAGTTTAGAGCTGTTTGCTTCAACCGTTACATAACATTTCATATGAAACAGATATTTTCCTCATCTGTTGTCTTATTTTATCTATTTAGACTACTACTGAACCACAATACTGTTGTCAGTGAAGTTTGACACTGAGACAATGTTAAAGCGTCCACTTATTCACTTGACCCACATTGGCCCTTAGCACACTCAATGCTGAGTGTGTGCACTTCTGCGTGTGCACAGGAAGCTTGATGTACTTCCACAGGCACTGTCCAGCTGGTTTCCTGAGAGAAGGCCTCTCTCACTAGGACCTGAGGCTTTCTTTTTAACTAGGCTTGCTGGACAGCGAGCTCCATTCTCTGCCTGTCTCCCTAGAGCTGAGATTGCAAGCCCATGCCAATGTGACCAGCTTTTTCTTTTTTTATGAGTTCTGGGGCCAGAACATTTTTGCCGTTAATTATGGGACAGTCTAGTCATTATAGCAGCTCAATTATTGCGTAGCTGAAAAGTCTTTTTAGCACTTCAAAATTAGAGCTGGAAAGATGGCTTGATGGGATTGAAGCATCTAATGTAATGCTCTTACAGAAAATCCAAACTTTGGATCTCAACACCACACAGAGCAGCTTACAACCACTTGTAGCGCTTCCATTTCCTTCTTCTGGCTTCCTCTGGCACCTGCACTCACAGCCTCAAACAGATTCTTTTTTTTTTTTTTTTTTTTTTTTGGTTTTTCGGGACAGGGTTTCTCTGTGGCTTTGGAGCCTCTCCTGGAACTAGCTCTGTAGACCAGGCTGGTCTCGAACTCACAGAGATCCGCCTGCCTCTGCCTCCCGAGTGCTGGGATTAAAGGCGTGCACCACCATCGCCCGACCTCAAACAGATTCTTAGGACAAGGGCAAAAAGCAGCCACATTCTTTGCCAAAATATCACAAAAATGGACTCTAGACCAGTTACTACTATTATTCCCCTCTGAACCCTCTTGTGCTTGTCTGCCGAAGCCCACATCACTCTCAGCACTACTGTCTTCCCAGCCCCTAGTATGAGATTCCAATGACCTAGTATGGCCATTCAACCTCTTACAGCATTAAACCACTCTCTTAATACAAAGTCTCATACATTCCCCCAAAAAATACCTGTCACAGCAACATGCCATTCCCTGGTACCAACTTCTGCCTTTGCTACTTTTCTATTGCTTTGAATACCTTACTCAAGACCAAGGTAATTCATAAAAAAACCAGTTCATTGGGGACCATCATGGTGGGGAGTATGGGGCAGGCAGGCATGGTGCTTGGCAGTAGCTGAGAGCTACATTCGATCCAGAAGCACAAGGCAGGGAGCTAATAACTGAGAATGGTGTGTCCACCCGCAATGACACACTTCCTCCAAAAAGGCCACATCTTCTAATCCTTCCCAAACAGTTCTACCAACTGGAAACTAAGCACTCAAACGTGTAAGCCTATGGAGTCATTCTCATTCAAACCACCACAGTATGTATGTAACAGATGTATGCATATTTTAAAATCCCTGTCTATATCAGTAAGCTGTACTGCAAGTCTCAATTACACAATCTTGTATTTTTCCTCTAGTCTATAGTTACATGTATATCCTTTATAAAGGACATCGTTGCTAATGTTTATTTTGTTTGGTTGGCTTTTTCGTTTGTTTATTTTTCATTTGAGACAGGGTCTCACCATGGAGCTCTGGCTGGTCTAGAACATGCTACATAGACCAAGCTGGCTTCAAACTCACATAGATTGACCTGCCTCTGCCTACCAGTGCTTGGATTAAAGGTGTGTGCCACAATGCTGGCTGTTGTCTGTTTCTTGAGTTACAATTTCTCTGTATTTCTCACACTAGACTTTAATACATGACCTCAAATGGCCCTTCTTCCTTAGCCTCCAGAGTAAGTTGGACGACAGGCACACACCTCTAAACTATAGTTGTAGTTTCCTTTTTCTTTTATTTTTTTTGTTTTCTTATTGTTTTATTTTTCAGACAAGGTCTCATTGTATGGCCCTGGCTGGCCTAGAACTTGCTATGTAAACCAGGTTGGTGTCAAACTCACAGAGAGCCACCTGCTTCTGCCTCCAATGTCATTGGGGGTGGTGCTAGGTAAGATTAAGGACATGCACCACCACAACTACTTGTAGTTTTCTTGATATCACTAATTCTCTTCCTTAAGGTTTTGGTTTTTTGTTTGTTGAGACATGATCCTGTTACATAGTCCAGACTGGCCAAGAATTGACCAGGTAGCTCAGGCTGGCTTGTAATCCTACTGCCTCAGTCTCTGGAGTTCTGGGACTACAAGCACACACCACCATTTCCTGAGACTTAGTTGTTGCATACTGATGCTTTGCTAGTGCTGGTAAATCTCTTGGGGCTTTAGATAAAATTTTACAACGCCAGAACTCTCCCTTCACTTCCACTAACCTTGAATGTTTATCTGTTTTATATTTTCATAAAGCAAGGAATTATAAAGAAGTTACTGAAATACTTACTGAGTGGTGTTGTATCAGGAGGTGGAAAATTCTCAGTAAAGTTGACATTACATAAATCTGTACTACAGCAGCAAAAACGGTATGTTCCATTCTGAATAGAGGGTGGGGTGGTAGTTACTACACATTCTTCATAGTGACACTCTTGGGGATCGCCAATGTGAGACCAACATCCTACAAAATAATATTAAATAATATTAAAATAAGCTAGGAAACAATACAGTAAGTAAAACTGCAAACTATGAAATAATTGCAATAATATAAAACTAAGTAATATATAAATCATAAAACAACCTGAAAAAATGGTAAAGAATACAACAGACATTTCATGAGGGAAAAGCAACCAACAACATGGTGATGATTAACTTCACTATTATTATAAGAATTATTCCTAAAACAGTAAAGTCAAACTATTTTAGATTTAAGTTGTCCTAATTTTGAAAATAACAATATGCAATCATAACCAAGTGTTAGTGACAGTTGCTCTCATACAATTCTTTTTTTTTTTTTTTTTTTTTTTTCCGAGGCAGGGTTTCTCTGTATCTTTAGAGCCTGTCCTGGAACTCCCTTTGTAGACCAGGCTGGCCTCGAACTCACAGAGATCCGCCTGCCTCTGCCTCCCGAGTGCTGGGATTAAAAGCGTGCGCCACCACCGCCCGGCACTCTCATACAATTCTATAATAAAAGTATGTATGATGGAAATTTTGGAAAAATCCACAGCAATTTTAATGTAGAGACTTTAAAGTAATCATACATGTTATGATCTACTAATTCTACATTAAAGAATCTACTTTAAAAAAAAAAATCAGACACAACCTTATATATGTTTAAAGTTTTTCACTGCAGGATAACGCATTTCAGTGAAAACCTTGAAATAGCACTTATTCAAAGCACGTGAGTAAACTGTAAAACATGTACATAGGAAATACAGTGCTGAGGGACAATGTTTTCAGAAATTATTTACAATAACGTGGGGGAGAGCATGGAATTATTATATAGCATTATCCTAATTTTCAAAGAAGACTGGTAGACATGTAACCATTTTACATGGAAAACGTACTTAAAGGAAACAAATCAATATGAAAATAATATTTCTTAAAGAGAACTGAGTAACAGTCCTTGGTTTTTCTGAGTAGTTTTTTCCCACACTTCATTCACATATATTAACTTATAAAGACAAAGATGCTATTAAAATAAAATGTTATTAAAAGGTCAGGCATGGTATGCCTTTAGTCTCCACACCTGGGAGGCAAAGGAAGGCAGATCTCTTTGAGTTCCAGGCCAGTCAATCAATCAATCGTCTTGGTGTACACAGTGAGACCCTATCTCAGTCAATCAAACAAACTACACTAAAAGTAAAAGTTCTTCTACAAATGTGGGGCTTTGTGGGTGAACACACAGATACGTATGCATGTGTTCACATTCTTATTCACCATGTTCTGGGGAGGGTCTTAATCTACCCACACATCTTTGCTAGACAAGCTCCAACTGTAGGAAAAACAATGCTGAAGATATGGTCCTGTGGCAAAGACCTGCCTATGTGCATAACATCCTGTGTTTGACTCTGCACCAAAAATACACACACACACACGAGAGAGAGAGAGAGAGAGAGAGAGAGAGAGAGAGAGAGAGAGAGAGAGAGAGAGAGAGAGAGATACTTGCCTTGTTTCACAAGATTGATGTCCCCTTTGGATTTCTCCCACAGGCCATAGCACGTGCTCCCTTTGGAGCACAATATTGTCCCGTTTTCATGAGAGATTCTGCTCTCACCTACCCCAAGGTCTTGTTGATAGGGATCTTTAAATGCACACAGCCGTTCTTGATTCTGGGAAGCTAAAAAAAAAAAGGAAATAACACAATGATAAACTGATGCTACTTTGATAATACTATTGACTATGAGAATCTGTAATATTTCTTTATTAATATACAACACAATTTTTAAAAAATTATAAATTTTCCTACTAAATCCTTCAAATTTCATTGCTGAATGAATTTCTACCCAATAATTTCTTTTTTCAAGATTTATTTTTATTATTGTGTGAATGCGTGTGTGTGCAGGGGCCCCGGAGACCAGGGGAGGTTGATGGTCCTGTGACTGGGGCTACAGGTGACTGTGAGCTGCCTGGCACAGTTGCTGGGAACTGAACTAGGGTCCTCTGTAAGAGCAGTACACATGCTTTCAACTCCTGTTGTCTCTCTATCCACAGCCTCAGGCAATTTCCTTTTGCACGTTAATTTTTACATCCATGCAAGAACTTTTCTAAAATGTTTCCTGAAAAGAGTCTTCTTTTACTCATGTAACTCTTATTACTATTTCTACTATTAAATATTTTTGCTGTTCAAAAAAAAGAAAGACCATGTTCAATGGGCATGGTATTGTAGACATTTAGTCCCAGGACTGAGGCGGCAGAGGCAGGCAGATCTCTGAGAGTCCTAGGCTAGCCTGGTCTCATAGTGACTTTCAGGACAGCCAGAGCTACAAAATGAGACCCTACCTCAAAAAAAGAAAAAGAAATACCATTTTCTAAATCAACCTTTAAAACAAAGAGGTAGGCTGGGTATGGTGGTGCAAACCTTTAATCCCAGCACTTAACAGGCAGAGACAAGGTAGATCTCTGTGAGTTTAAAAGCAGCCTAGTCTGCATAGCTAGTTCCAGGTCAGCCAGGGCTACATAGAGCCCTGCCTTAAACAAACAAACAAACAAACCCTAAGAGCATAAGAATTCTAGCAAATATTACAGTATTCAATTCTATCATTTTACAGTCATTTGTATAAAGTTACATTATTAGTCATGATAGGCTGAGGTGTGAGAATAATGAAAAATGGATATATGGTTTCTTTTCAGAGTGATGTATGTGTGTTTTAAAATTATACTGTGGTAATGGTTACATAAATATCAAATTAACAGAAAGAAATCATGGAATACTTTACCTCAGATGAATGAATTTCATGATATACAGATCATGTCTGAGTAAATATACATGTAATATATGTATTTTTTTTAAGGGACAGTCTTACTTTTTAGGACTGACTGGCCTAGAACTTTCTCTGTAGACCAGTCTGGCCTCAAACTCACAGAGATCCACCTGCTCTGCCCTTGAGTGCTGGGATTAAAGATGTGCACTACCACTCTTGCTAAATAGGTTTTTTTTAAAAACTGAGACCACTCCTGAGCAAAAAGAAAATGATTCTGCATTACTTAAAACAGCCAGATGAAGAAATGTTCAATGGCTCCTCATATTTAAGGGACAATCTAATGTAATTTAATGCCAAGCCCTCTTTCTTCATATATGTCCATGTGATTTAACTGATTCCAATAGAGCATTTGCCATGTAACTCAGTGATTAACAAACATTAGCCAAAATTGTGAAAATATCAAAAAAGTAAAAGGTTATCAAGAAGCAACATCTGATCTTTAATTTCTTAAGACAGACTTTCCTAATGTTTGAGTAGCAAGGATAATCACTAGGAATACCAATATTTTCTTAGGGCCTTCTGAATCCGTTTTGCATTTGAGGTGGTACAGAATTGGAACAGTACAATTCAGGAGCATTTTAGCAACGCATATTATTTATCAAAATAATGTATTTTTTTGTTATTTTTTTCTTTTTCTTTTTTTAACAGAACTTGCCTCAAGTTTATTTGTAAAAGCAGCATCAGGTCCTGAACATCTGCCAATACTGTGTAGGTGTTCACACCAGTCCATCTGTCTTCACATTGGCAGACTGAGACCTTTTTTATGGGGCCTTCACAGGGGCCTGGGCACCTTTGGGAGCCTGAGCTGCAGCTGAGGCCTCTGCCTTGGCTTGAACCTTGGGCTTTGTTTTTTGGAGCCTACAACCCCTGACCATAACTTCTAATCCACTTCCCAAGCTTGGGGTGAGCAATTAAAGCCAGGAGGGTGAGTTTGCGGCTGGGGCCCTTTGGCACCTTGGGCTTCACCACCTGGGGCTTCACCAGGGCCTTGATGGCCTCCGCACGTGCACTCATGGCCTTTGCATTATTTGCCTGCATCTTCTTCAGGCCTTTCTTGTTGTGCTTCTTGGCAAAGCGCATGTTCCTCAGGAACTTGGGGTCAACCCCCTTGAGAGATTCGTATCTTTGTGACGGGGGTTTCTTGATGCCGTTTCTGTGCCATTTCCGGAACTGATTGTGTGTGGTGTGGTTCTTGGACTTGGCCATGGCTGGACTGTAATCGGCGGCTCCCCCTTTTTGTGCTTTTTCAAGCTAGGGTTTTTCTGTGTTGCTTTGGAGCCTGTCCTGGAACTAGCTCTTGTAGACCAAGTGGCCTCAAACTCACAGAGATCCTCCTGTCTCTGCCTCCCGAGTGCTGGGATTAAAGGGGAGCGCCACCACCACCTGGCCAAAATACTGTTTCTGAACATAACAAAGTCTAGAAAAGAATGACAGGGCTTAACATCTGTGTGCCCAGCCAATTCACACAAAGAGACCTGTCACAATTATAGGTATGCAAAGTACTTTCCAAGTACCGGGCCAGGTAACATACTAGATAAGGAAAGCTGCAGTTACCAAATCTTTGGTTATATAATTTATTCAGACAAACCAAACCATAGACAGCAATTAATGAAAAAGAAATATGGCTTGATGTATATACTTTTAAACTATGTTTCAATCTTCTAGAAGATATTTACTAATATCTATAGAGCACAATATATATGTAGTGCTACCAATTAGAAAAACAGGTATGCCAGGAGATGGTGGCGCACACCTTTAATCCAGCACTTGGGAGGCAGAGAGTTGTTTGAAGACAGCCTGGTTTAAAGAGCGAGTTCCAGGACAGACTTCAAAGCTACAGAGAAACTCTGTCTCAACGAACCAAAAGGACAGACAGACAACCGGGGTAGAAGGCAGCATCGCTGGCAGGGTGGCAACTGCTCCCTTCAGATTAACACAGCATTTTAAGAGGAAACAGCACCAGGAAGTAAGGGCTCTGCTCAGAACACGAAAATGCAAACTCCAAATCAGCCCTTCACATCTTTCGTGAAAGACCAGTGCACTACAGAAGGGAAGTCCGTTATCAGAGTCTGGTAAAGGCTGAGAAAAATAAAACAAATTTGCAGATCAAACAGGGTTTCTAAGGCGTCTGGAAGCCCAAGAAGGAATGCAGTGAGAACTGCACTGGAGTAAATAAGAGACGGTTGTTTACATGAACGGTATTCTGTTCTCGGGGTGGGGTAACTAGGACTGGGGCTCAACACCATCCTAGCAGCAGGAAATGACACCTCAACCTGAACAACCTAATCGCTTCTTGAACACTGCAAGCAGTTCCCCTGAAAGAACAAGGATGAGAAAAAACAATGAGAAAATTCCAACCAGTGACCTAACCCCAGACGTTCAAGTCCTGATGCAAAAAAACACAATAAACACGGAAATAAAGGCAAAGTGAGTCCTCCAAAAAGTAGCAATCCACAGCAATGGTTTCTAAAATGTCTCAAACTATTCCACAGAACAGAAATGAGAGAAATAGTACCAACCTCTTCTTATAAAGACATAACAAATAAGGAAAAATTACTGACCAATTCCCTGCTTAACACAAATGCAAAAGTTCTCAAAAAAAAAAAGCCAGCCAACAGAATTGAAGAACACACCAAAAAGCTCATTCACCACGGCAAAGAGGGAGGGCTGATTCAACATACGTAAGTCAATACATGTAACAATCACATCAATAGCCTCAAGGAGAGAGATCAGTTTCATCCCAACAGATGTATGTGTTTTGACAAAATCCAACATCCTTTCACAAAAGCCCTGAAAAGACTTACATATAACAAAAATATAGCCAACATTAATTGTACTAAATAGTAAAACCTGAAAGCATTTCGACTAAAATCAAGAACAACACAAGGGCATTCACTTTTTGATTTGTTTTTAAGTGTGTGTGTGTGTGTGTGTGTGTGTGTGTGTGTGTGTGTGTGTGTTTGGAGGTCAGAAAACATGAAATCATGAGGGGTCCTAAGGATCAAATTCAGGTACAAGTACATACACCTGTTGAGCCATCTTGCAGGAAGGAATGTCCCTTTCTCCACTTTTTTCTTGAGACAAGATCTCACTGTGTAGACCTGGCTGGCTGGGAACTCTACTGGTCCCTGCCTTCCCAGTGCTGGGATTAAAAGCATGTGCCACCACACCTAGCTCACTTTTTCCATTCTTACTCAACATACTGCTGGATGTCTTGGCTGGAGTGATGAGTCAAGAGAAGACACAAAAAGGAAAAGGTCAAACTATCCTATTGCAGATAACAGTCTACAGTTCTTAGACACATGGGAAAAAAATGTTAACACCCCTCCCCCAGCCATTAGAGAAATGCAAATTAAAACTACAATGAGGCTGAGTGGTGGTGGTGCAGCTTTAATCCCAGCACTAGGGAGGCAGAGGCAGGCGGATCTCTGCGAGTTTGAGGCCAGCCTGGTCTGCAGCTAGAGTTCCAGGACAACCAGGGCTATACAGAGAAACCCTGTCTTGAAAGATAAAAAAAAAAAAAAAAAATCTAAATGTTGTTCCATCTTTCATGATATATAATTTTTTATTATTTTATACTGAATACACATAAATAACAAAGTAGACAAAAGGAGAAATGTAGGAATGAGCTGCCTGGTGGTAACTGACAAATGCTTAATGAACACGTGTCCAATCATAAACTATCAACTATCAAGTCAAAGAATAGAGTTTGCTCAATCCATGAGGAAGACTTAAAATAGGGGGAGAAGGAGGATTCCAACAGAGACAAAACAACCTTGGGTTTATCAGCAGGCCATCTTATTTAATCTAACACTTTGAGAAGAGCCTGTATTTTTTCTGTCTACAAAGTATGATATCTATAAATCTGAAATTCAAGAAATTATACATAATTGCAGAGAAACATTCTTCAAATTCTACAAAACTTTTTCAGAATTCAGAAATAGCCAATTTATATACTGGAAAGATTTAGATGGCAAAAATATTACAGTGATAAATCATAGTTTACTCATGGGTAGATAAAAAGTGGAAAATAAAATAAGAAATTTAGAGAATATAAATAAAAATGAAGCTGTTTTAATAAGACACAATGTGGAAATGAACAAACTGGAAATGAAAGAAATGATTACTATTCTGAACATCTGTTAAATTCACTATGAATGAATATAAATTTCTCTAAAAGACAGTATCCCACTGAAACCAGGCTGCCCTGGAACAGACGATGTAGCCCAGGCTGGTTTGAAATCACAGTTCCTGTCTAAGACAATGCAGGAAGTACCAGCGTGAGTCACAACACTGGCAAAATTTTTCAAGTTTCGTTGCCATTCCATGTCTAAACAGCCCAGAAGTCACACAATACTTATCCCCCAGCAGCTGAAATAGATTTATCTGCACTGGAGAAGTCTGCGCGTCTTATCTCTGCCCTGGAACAAAGTTCAGGGACTAATTCTGGGTAGGCTTCTGCTTGGCTTCTGTTTATCTAAGTGTCAAAATGAACTATCTAAAATAAACAGCACAGAAACCTTGCAGGCGTGGGACACATAACTGAAGAACTGAAGAACAGTACCCTTTTCCCAGAACGCAAGTGGCTAAGGACAGACTGAACCATGATTTCAGGGCAGCGCTACAGTGGCTCTGTTATAAAACACAGAGTAGATTCTCTCCTGCCATGTGTGTGTGTGTGCGCGCGTGTGTGCGTGCATGCGTGAGCGCACCAGAGAGAGGTTGCTGCTGGATGTGTTCTTCATTCACTGTCTGCCTCCTTTTACTTTTTGGAAAAGGGTCTCAGAATCCAGAGTTCATCAATGAGATGAGGCTGGCTAGCCTGAATCCAGGAAGCTGCCTGTCTTTGCTGCCTCAGCAGCAGAATTACTACACTGTTTAGTTTTCTTTTCCTTTTTTAATTTGAGTACTAGGGATCTAAACTAAGACTCTCATGCTTATAGGGCAAACATTTTATGAACTGAGTCAACTCTTCAACCCTATGAATATCTTTTAAAGATTTGTTTTTTTTAATTTTTATTTTATGCATGTTTTTCCTGCATGCCTGGCACCCTTAGAGGCCAGAAGAAGGCATATCCCCTGGCACTGGAGTGCAAATGGTTGTGAGCCACCATGCAGGTGCTGGGAACTGATCTTGGGGCCTCTGCAAGATTATCAAGTGCTCTTAACCCTGAACACTTCTCCAGCCCCACGGATATTTTATTTTAACAGAAATATCCCCCAGAAATTTACTATAAATTTAGATTTTTAAAACTTCAATTATAACAAATCAAGCAAAGACCTTTATTTTCCAATGTTACAATGCATCATTTTGTAAAGTAAATAATCTTTTTTTTAAATGTATTAATTATGCCCTCACCTTCTTTATGTAATACTGAAAGATGGACTTGGGACCCCGCATGTACTAGGCAAGTGCTCCATAGAGTTACATCTCAGCTCTTACATATTTTATTCCCAGACTGCAACATATTTAAATGTTATTCTGCTGAGCATTGTCGTAGTTTCAAATCGAGAGAACACTGGGAGATTAAAATCATCAAAATATACCTCTTCAACATTTTCTTTGTTATTGCTGTTGGTATTGGTGGAGGCGGAGGTGGTTTCTCAAGACAGGGTTTCTCTGTGTATCTCTGGCTGTCCTGGAACTATGTAAACCAGGCTGGCCTCAAACTCACAGAGATCCGCCTGCCTCTGCCTCCAAAATCCTGGGATTAAAGGCGAGTGCCGCCACATCCAGCTCTTTAGCTTTTTCTTGAGTTTAATGCTGTGCTGAGGACTCCTGAGAGTCACAGAACTCTGCATATATTCAGTCATATTCACGTGTAACTTGTCACAGCAAAGTAACACAAACCAGAACTAACAAGGCGAAAGAAGGTCCAGACTTCTTGAATCTCCATTGCATCACATAGAGCAGACTTAGTCCCCCATTGCTGAATTGTGAAACACATAAAATAATGTCTAAATATTATTCCAATTTTAATTAATAGTTTGGTCATGTAAGCATTTTTAGTCTGGTACCAAAATCCCAGATTCACAGAAGAAAAGGGGATGGCTGACTGCACAAACAAGAAGTATGGTAAAGTATTCTTATCAGTTAGGGAGTGGAGGGAGTGTTGGGAGCATGAAGGTCCTTGCACCCACAGACATCCAGGGAAAACAGAAATGTTAATCACACAGGGGTGTCTCCTTAATGGGAAGATAAAATAAAATACCTGCCTTCCATCCAGAGACTGAGAGTGGGCATTGTTAACAACCTGTAGACCTTTTGCTATCTGTGGAAGCAGACCTCACCCACCTTTTACTGTAAGAGGCAGACTTTGTCCAAATTCCCCATAGTGATTATCCCACACTCTTCCTCCCAGAGTTAATAAAACATAACCTAACTGGAGATGTCACGTGTATGATATAACCTGCTAACATCTATGCGATGGTCAGAGACCACCCCAGATTCTAGGGCTTTTAGCTATAGAACCCATGTTCATAGTCACATGTACTTTGTGAAGGTGTTTCTATTATGTAGTCAGACCTCAAAGTTTATTGTGCACCTGGAACTGAAATAACTGTTGCCTGGAAACTTCCCCAAATTGCACTGTGTTTTAAAGAGACTGACAATGAATCACCTGGCACTGGGCTCCCAGAAGTCTCCCTGCAGATTCATTCCCTGCCTGGACATCTGCAGGGACCCCTCAGCAGAAGCACTCCCAAACACAAATGCCCACATGCCAGCCAGTGGCCAACTTGGAATGCCGGGCTTTCTAAGAACAGCCGTCTTAGGCCTGTCATTTTAACTCTTTCCCTGGACAGATTCCTAAAGCAACTAAAAGCTAATGAACACACATGCACAAAACACATCTGAAACAGAAACAAACAAACAATAAACCAAAACGAGACTACACAAAAGCAAGTAAGACAGTCCCAAAGCCTCTAAGAGGCTTTCCATCCTGGGACGGGCATGACAGCCATTAGAGTCAAATATTACCAAGTGCCTGTGGTGTGGCGGCAGCGTTCCACACCTAGGGACGCAGCACGAGTGAGTCTTAGTCCCTCAAAGTGCTTGTATCCTAGTGATATAAACAGACAAGTAATAAACACACAAATAAATACATTTACTGGAAGACTCTGGTGGCTCAGTGTCTCCACCCTCATTGTGATGAGTGTGACCATTCTATGTCAGGGTGTCTGTAGATTAGGTGTCTCCTTCACTGCTCTCTATGTTAGTGACACAGAGGTCTTGCTGAACCTGGCATTTGCCATTTCAGCTACGGCCAGCTCTGCGCTACCCTGCTGTCAGGGTCACCACACCTGCCTTCTACCCAAGTGCTGGTGATTGGAACTCAGTACTCATGCCTACACAGACAGCAGTTTACCTAAATATCAATCCGTCTCCTCAACCCCACAAATGGTCATTCTTATAGGGTACTCTTGAAAGAGAGGTAAATTTTAGAATACAATAGAAACATGCTCTACTATATAATAACCTTCTTTATACAAATACAAAATAAAACTTTTTGTTTGTTTGTTTGCTTCGAGACAGAGTTTCTCTGTGTAGCCCTGGCTCTCTTGGAACTTGCTCTGTATACCAGGCTCCAGGCTGGCCTCAAACTCAAGAGATTTCCCTGCTTCTGACTCTCAAATGCTGGGATTAAAGGTTTGCACCACCACCACCACCCAGCACAAAAATATTATATAAAATTTTAAAAAAGACATTTTAAAAGTCTTCAATTGGTGTTTTTAATTTCAAGAAATATATTTGTTGGGAATAACTCATGCTGAGCTCAGAACAGAAAAGAGAAAATAAAAACAGAAGACACTGAAAGATTATCGTTAATGTTTTCTACGTGGGACAATATAAATACTACTCAGTGTTGACTTGATGTCAAGAATATGCAACCAGCTCTGGGGGAAAGGTGGCTCAGTGGTTAAGAGCACTTGCTGCTGGGCTCAATTCCCAGTACACACACAGCAGCTAAAACCACCTGTAATTCCAATTCCGAGGAATCCAATGTCTCTTCTGACCTCCACAGGCTCATGAAAATGTGTGGCGCACATTCATACACTCAAGAACACACATATAGGGGCTGGAAAGATGGCTCAGAGGTTAAGAGCATTGCCTGTTCTTCCAAAGGTCCTGAGTTCAATTCCCAGCAACCACATGGTGGCTCACAACCATCTGTAATGGGGTCTGGTGCCCTCTTCTGGCCTGCAGGCATACACACAAACAGAATATTGTATACATAATAAGTAAATAAATAAATAAATGTTTTTTAAAAAGCACATATACACATTAAATAAATAATGTTTAAAAGAATATACAACAATCTGATGATCAAATGTTTACCAAGTGTGGAACAGAAAGTGACTTCCTAATCTGAGAAAGGGTATCAATGAAAACCCACAGCTGCTGCTATATTCAATGGTGGGACAACAGAAAAATTTCCCTTAAGATCAAGAACAAGAAAGCTGTTAACTCCTTCAAGTCTACTGAACACTATGTTAAGAAAGTTTGCAAAAATTGAAGACAAGGGGCTGGACAGATAGCTCAGTGGTTAAGAGCACTGACTGTTCTTCCAGAGGTCCTGAGTTCAATTCCCAGCAACCACATGGTGGTTCACAACCATCTGTAATGGGATCTGGTGGCCTTTTCTGGATTGCAGGCATACATGCAGGCAGAACACTGTATACATAATAAATAAAATCTTTTTTTAAAAAAATTAAAGGAGCTGGAGAGATGGCTTAGAGGTTAAGAGCAGTGGCTGCTCTTCCAGAGGTCATGAGTTCAATTCCCAACAACCACATGGTGGCTCACAACCATCTGTAATGAGATCTGGTGCCCTCTTCTGGCCTGCAGGCAACCACGCAGGCAGAACACTACATACATAATAAATAATCTTTAAAAAAAGGAAAAAGGAAAAAGAGGGGCTGGAGAGATGGCTCAGAGGTTAAGAGCATTGCCTGCTCTTCCAAAGGTCCTGAGTTCAATTCCCAGCAACCACATGGTGGTTCACAACCATCTGTAATGAGGTCTGGTGCCCTCTTCTGGCCTGCAGGCATAGACACAGACAGAATATTGTATACATAATAAATAAATAAATATTTTAAAAAAAAATAAAAAAAATAAAGGAAGAAGAAGAGGAAGAGGAAGAGGAAGAGGAAGAGGAAGAGGAAGAGGAAGAAGAAGAAGAAGAAGAAGAAGAAGAAGAAGAAGAAGAAGAAGAAGAAGAAGAAGAAGACGAAGACGAAGACGACGACGACGACGACGACGACGGACAACGACAACAAAAAGCAGAAAATGAGCTGGGCAGTGGTGGTACACACCTTTAACCCCAGCACTCAAGGATGTCTGAGTTCAATGCCAGCCTGGTCTGCACAGTGACTTCTAAGACAGCCAAGGCTACTCAGAGAGACCTTGTCTCAGAAAAACAAACAAAAAAGCAGAAGATACCAAATTCAGAAAGGAAGAAGTAAAGATATTTGATTGCAGGAGACAGGGTCTTGTACATAATAATTCAAAAGGAATCTCTTTTATTAATTTTTTTCATTTTATTTTATGTCTCTTAGTGTTCTGTCTGCATGTATGTACACCATGTGTATACAGTGTCTAAGGAGACCAGAAGAAGAAACCAGATCCTCTGCGTCTCAGGTTCTAAGTTGTGAACCACCATATAGGTGCTGGGAATTGAACCCAGGACCTCTGGAATAGTAGCGAGTGCTCTTAGCTGCTGGTCCATGTCTCCAGTCCCAGGAATCTCTTTTAAAAATAAATTAGAGCTAATAAATTCATTCAGCAATGTTCCAGAACATAAGATCAATATATAAAAATTGACTGTATTTCTACCCAGTAGCAGTGCACAATCCAAAAGTACTAGTAAGTGCAAGATTCATACACTGAAAACTAAAAACATTATTGAAAAAAATTAAAGCTCTTAGCAAATACTCCATTTGCATAGAATGTCAAGAAAATGTTGTGGGTGGCAAAACTTCCAAATTTATCTGCTTATTCAGTGCAATTTCTATCAAACAGTGTTTCCTTTCTTGCAAAAACTAGCAAGTGACTTTTAAAATTTATACTGACATAAAAAAGAACCCTCAAACAGCTAAAATAATCTGACCAAAAAATAAACAAAGTTGAATGATTTATATATCCTGATTTCAAAACCTACTACAAATCAACCAATGAAGACAGTGTGGTATTCTCATGAAGAAAAACATGTACATCTGTGGGACAGAAATTGGCTCTTCAGATATATACCCTTAACTTCCGTGGTAAATGAGTAAATAAAATTTCTTGTTTTGAGACAAGGTCTCATTGTGTATCCCAGACTGGCCCTGAGTTTGTGATAGTCATGCATGCCTTAGTCTCCTAAGGGCTAGGTAACAGGAACGTATCAGCATATCCAGCTTGGTAAACTTCTATTTCGTTTTATTTATTTATTTATTTATTTATTTATTTATTTATTTTTGAAGAATTTGTTGATTTGTTGTGTACACAGTGTTTTGCTTGCATGAATGCCTACACACCAGAAGAGAGCACCAGGTCTTACTATTAATGATAAGCAACCATGTAGGTGCTGGGAAATGAACTCAGGACCTCTGAAAGAGCAGTCAGTGGTCTTAACCTCTGAGCCATCTCTCCAGCCGTTGTGAACTCATTTAAAGACAATGCCAAGGCAATTTAATGAGGAAAAAAGTTAACCTTTCTAACATACAGTGTTTCAACTGAATAACCCTGTACAAAACAATAAAGTTGAAGGCTCCTGGTCTCAATTAACAAAAATTAACTAAAAATAACTTAAAAGATGCTAAAATCCTATATAATCTTCAGAAAAAAAGCAGAGTCCCAGCACATCTTTGTAACCCAGATTATGAAACAATATTGTAACTACCGCCGTAAAGTCATAGAAGAAAAGGTAAGACAGGAGGGAGGGATGGAGGGAGGAAGGGAGGATTGTTCCTGGTCTTAGACTGACTGCACTGGTTTTGCAGCATTCTTTCTCTAGGTGAGCACACTTTTGTTGTTGTTGATGTGTGTGAGGGTGGTATACACAAGTCTGTGAATGCCAGAGGCTGGCAGCACCAGATGAGCTGGAGTTAAGTGGTTTAAGCTGCTGATGTGGATGCTGGAACTGAACTTGTGTCCTCTGGAAGAGAAGGAAGTGCTCTAACTGCTGAACCATCTCTCCGGCCCTGGCCTCAACTCCTGACTCTACCTCAGCTTCCCAAATACTGGACTGGAAGTGTGCTGCCCCCACACCAGGCTTAGGAGTCCATGTGAATTGCTGGTGGCCCTATCAGAGCGCAGGAAGCAACTCAAGTTCAGGCGTCAGCCACTAAGAGGCAAAATCCTGACCGGTGAATCTCACACAGGCAAGGCTCCAAGACCACAGACTCCAGAATGTCTTTTGCTTCTGCGGGGCTTTCACGTGTTTGCTGCAACTACAACCATCCTTCTCTGGCATCTGGCACGGTGTGGTGGGTGCGGGGAGAGCCCCACTGCCTGTAACGCTGTGTGTTTATCTCATGGAAATAATCCCGTTCTACTGGGCATTTTTTACTTGTGGATTATTATGAAGATGATTTCTTCCTAAACTGTACTGTCTAATTGATAATAATAATGTTAGTTTGAGGAGAGTTTTGATGATGAAAAATAAAACAAGGAAGTGTCACACGGCTACAACACAGGAGTTTCTATAGGGGAGCCTTATAGACTGTAGCTTAGGTTAATGATTAAAAAAACAATGGAGCTGCAGGAGCCAGGCTGGCTCGAATTCTTTCTATCTTAATGTTGGGAGATGTGTTCACAGGCTTCAGAGTGCATCGCACCTGAAACAAAACTTTGAAAATAACTTAAGGCTAGACTAGATGTTTTTGTCAAATAGTTCTGAGATGAAAAACCCAAGAAGACGATCTAAAGTGTTAGAAAGGCACAGAGTTGAATGAGGAACTCATCAAGGTCAGGGAACAAATACAAAGCAGCCCAACTGTTACCAGCTGACGACTTTCCTTGTTGGGGTTGGTTAGTGAGCAAAGGTGATGATTAATTCCTGATACCCATTTTACCCTCAATCACCTAATATAAAAAACTATGGAGGAGTGGGTATGTACCCTAAAAATCTAAAGCAGAGCTGACTGATTCTTTTTCATATATAAACGTTTAGATTTGTGATTCCTTTAAGATTCCTTATTAAGATTATCTTTCGAGATAAGTAATAAAGAGATTGGCCCTTTCTTTGTAATGGTGAAGTGCAGTCTACCAGTAAAAGAATATCTTGCTTGCTTACATACTGTTAATCTACATACAGCTTAGGTATGAATGTGCCTGGGTTCTTGGGATAATTTGTATTTTACCTGTAATACATAAAATGTTGAATCATGTTAACAGATAGGGAAGACATGCTGCTTTGTACTTGTAGTCATTGTAATCATTCACTTGAAAAACAGGATGTAGCCACACTGTAATTTTTATATTGCTTGAAAGATTTTACTAGGGTATATAAGCTGTAAGAAAAAAATAAAGGGAAAAAATGAGTTAGAAGGAAAACATCAAGAATGATAAAGTTTGAAGGAAAACATCAAAAATGAGAGAATTAGGAAAACGTGCAGAGAGTTAAGAGGATAAGGAAAACACTGAGAGACAGAAGGGACATTTCTGGATAGAGATGGACTGACAGCTAGGGAGCCTGCATGGGATCTACCTAGACCTTCTGCGTGTAGGTGACAGTTGTGTAGCTTAGTCTGTCTGTGGGGCCCCTAGTGGTGGGACTAGGATCTGTTTCTGGTGCATGAGCTGGCTTTTTGGAACCCATTCCCTACAGTGGACGCCTTGCTCAACCTTGAAGCGGGGGGGGGGGGGGGGGGGGGGCCGGGGGGGGGGGGCCGGGGGGCTTGGTCCTGCCTCAACTTGAGGTGCCAGGCTTTGTTGACTCCCAGGGGAGCCCTTACCCTTTCTGAGGAGTGAATGAGGGGGGTTAAGAAAGGACCTGGGGGAGGGAATGAGAAGAGAAGGAAGGAGGGGAAACTGTGGTATGTAAAATAAATAAAAAATTTTAAGTTAAAAAGAAAAGATAATATAAAACACAGAAAGAGAAGAATAAAGAAGGAAATCTTCAAGACTGAGAGTGTCTTTTTTCTTTACCCCCTAGAAGTCAAGATACACTATAAAAAAGAATGATGTCATGGACTCAATGGCAAAAACTACAGAAAAAAATAATAGTACATAGAGTTCTAGGAAGATGGGTCCGTCAGTTAAGTGATTAACATATGAGTATAAGAACTGAGCTAGGATTTCCCAAGAGTTTACTGACTGGCCAGCCAGACTAGCTGAATTAATGAGTTCTAGGT